>NC_142212.1:12129023-12280538 GCF_049639895.1 Pseudopodoces humilis | reverse complement strand
AAGATAAGGCTCAGAGGAGTTCATATCAATACCTGAAGGGCATTGGAAGATAATGGAGGCAGTTTCTCCTCACTGGCGCTCAGTGACAGGAGAAGAACCAATGGTCATAAAGTCAAATACAGAAAGGGTCCACCTGAACATGATGAAGCACTTCTTTACTGTGAGGGTGACCATACACTAGCATAAATTACCCAGAGATGTTCTGGAGTCTCCATCCTCTGAGATACTTAAAAGCCACCTGGACATGGTCCTAGGCAATCACTATAGGCAGTCGAGCTCCACAAAAAGGGTCAGGCAAGATGACCTCCAGAGGCACCTTCCAAACTCAACCATTCTGTAATTCCACAAAAATCCTCAACAGCTCATGAAAATTCATGCTTTGCTTCCAGTTTAAGTTCCGATGGCCAGAAGGCAAACAGAAGTAAAATTCATCTGCAGGTAGATGCACCTAGTTTCAGACATCCTGTGTCCAGGTAGGTAACTGCGAATTCTGACACAGCCACTGCACAGATTTTGGGCTGCTAGGGTTTAATTTGTTTGGCTGGGTTTTTTTAAGGGGAGAAAGGTGGAAGAGCAAGGCTGAGAAATAGCCTGGGCTTCTACTGGTTCTTACTATGGGCACATTCCTTGTAACTGCAAACTGAGCACTTTCTTGGGCATTTTTTAAAATGTTCAGTGTTGACACTACTGCAATATACCAAACTAGTTCTTATTATAGTAATGCCACATAGAAGTCAAAGAGTATCCACATCCTGGACAAACCTCAGCAGGAGTATCAACCAGCTTAGCCAGTGTCACAAAAGAAATCTATCATCAGCCGATCAACTACGACTTTTCTAGGATTTAGCACTCTATCCAGCACAAGTAATCACCTCTGAAGACTTATTCTTGCCTGAACAATTTGTAAATTACCTTTCTCAAACCAGTCTTTCTCAAAAGATCAACAATTTTAAAAGCTGGTTCAATTTTTCTGGAAGTCTAATTTTTACCGTTTTGGGGTTTTTTGTATTAAGTGCTTAAGAAAGGCTGACGACGTGTTGTTGATCTGTGAAATTATAAAAAAAACATTCATAGAACGAGTGCTCCCATATGTGATATGTTAAAAAAAATTGCAGAAAAAAGTTGTGTAATGTAACACACCACATTTTTTAATAACTCAAACCAGAAAACGTTGGTCAGTTGCTAATAAGTTCTACATATATTTGGAACTGAAGGGATTTGCTTTCCAGTTAAAAAAGAACAAAAGGCAAAACAAAAAACACCACACCAAAACCCCTACACCAACCCACAACTTGTGCCCTTGCTACATATAGGTTTATCTACAGTAGTGATAGAGGAGGTACACTGGATTTATGATTTTATGCTGTAGCGGGAGCTTCAGAGTCACAACCCTGGACACCAGATTTTCTGCCTTGCTTTCCCTCATCTCTAAGGTGCAGGATCCTCTGCATGAGCACAACTGACTCTACAATTCATGATCATTTTCTTGTCTGGTGCTTTTCTTTTTGGTGACAACAAAATGAGAAATGCACCCAGTGCTTCCATGTCTCTCCAGCAGGCAGCACAGCCTGAGCTCTGCAGGAGGGTGGCAGCCAGAGGACTGAGGGGTGACACAAACTGAACCTACACAAGAGTATGAGGGCTTCTTCAGAACCATCACTAACATCTCTAGCAATTTTGTGTGCAGAACATGAAGTACTACTTCATTGCCAGTACAATAGTCATCAATAATTCACAAGTGAACCTTGCTTCATTGAAATATAAATTGGTTACAGCTCTTTTTAGTAAATAAGGTATAAATAAATTTGAGTGGATTATGAATACATATGTTTTAAAATTTAAAACTGTTTAATCTTCTAATCTGGGCAATCTTTGGGTTGTGGTACACAACCAAATTAATGAGCAAAAACAACTTCTGTATCGCATCTCGAAAGTGTTTTATAGCTTTTCTTCCTTCAGATTTACACTTCTAACAACATTATATCAACATTCAACGGTTACTTACAACATACAGCTGAAAAAAGAATCATCTCCATGTGAAAACTTATTTTGACAAGACAGCCCCCCACACACACTTCCAGTAATTGCATCCTGTGCACTTTCACAGGAAAAGGATTTTTAGGAAAGAGGAAGGGTGAAGACAGACATATGTTCTGTATCCTAAGAATGGATAACAGTAAAAAACATCAGTGTGTTCTACCCAGACCAGAGAAAATCCTCTTTTATAGAGTCAATTAGGTTGGAAAAGACCTTTAAGATCATTGTTTGAGTCCAACCACAAATCCAACACTGCAAAATCCAGCACTGAGCCAGGTCCCTGAGCACCATGCCAAACCTGCTCATGGATGTCCGAAGTCTCAGCAAGGGGCTTGGTCAAGTAACATTCATTTTGACAATATCTGGATGCAATGATAAAAAATTCCTTTACCAAAAAGAGCTGCAGCAGGTGGCAAGTGCTGCATGGTTCAGCTTCCAGATGAACTGATTTTCAGTAGCAAAACTTCTAGGATACAACTCCCCCGAGTCACACAGTACTTCACAACAAATGTACACATTGCAGATCTTCCAGCAAGAAAAGCAAAGTGTCTGCATGTAAAAGCTAAGAAAAGCTAAAACCACTAGCAAAGTCAGTGCATGCAAAGTTACATTATTTCATAGTACTACGAAAAAATTGGTAAAGCAGTTAATAATTACATGTTTCCAGCAGTAAGAAATTAAAATTACTTCACAGGGATGTAAGAGATGCTCATAAAAAATACAAGTCATGTTTATGGCTTTTTATCATAAAGTTATACCATCTCAAGATCAGAATTAAAAACACTGTACCCAGTGATGTTTAACACTAGAGAAATCAGTCCCCAAATATGACCACTCTGAATTAGCTTTTAGCATTTTATAATGAAACTACACATGGAATCTTTCCCCCACACCTCCCCAAAGGTGTGAAAGACAGAAGACTAAATGTTAATCTATTCTAATAAGACATATTTCATAATTTATTAACCTGAGAACCCTTCAACTCTTACAAATACTTACAAATTTTAACAGAAACAGTGATAATATAAAATGTTTAAAAACTGTTTTTGAACAATTACTGTCAAAAAAAATGAACTTTTTTTTTTTTTAAAATAGGTAACTCAATCTTAGAATTTTCATTGCAGGGCTGTACAGGAGACATCTTTCAGAGAGGGGTATCCCCCATATCCATGACAACCAGAGACTGACCAGCTCCTTCACTATACGTGTCCTTGAGGAAGCAATTCTTCCTGAACCATCATAATTAGCACAAGTGTTGCTGCAGAAATAAGTGTTTACTGGAGCCTCACCAGGAAAAATAACAAAAAATATTTCTGGTCTTGTTTTTTAATTTCTTCTATGGAACACAGTTTTCCCAATAGGAAGCAGAAAACAATATGCTGTCCCAAGGGAGGAAGAACCAAAATGGAAATGAAGAGCCATTGTGACATCCTGCTTTATAGCAGTTTGTCAATACGCAATCACTAAGAATGAGGAAATTGGCACTACAGTTGATTCAAAAATACAGAGGAAAACTACAAAGCAGTTTCTCAACCTTCATCCAAAAAACCACATTTCATTCCCCACACAAACACCACATTTGTTTTTACAAGTTCTGCAAGGATCCAGGACAGAACAGTAAGTCAGTGGTGGGAGAACATGTACTTGCCCTCCAATCTGCAATCCTAACCCTTCTTCACACAACAGTTTTGAGTGAAATTTTGTGACCATTTGCTCAGTTCTGCTGGTCAGGCCCCTGATCTGACCATAATGGTCTGG
The DNA here is from genome assembly GCF_049639895.1 of Pseudopodoces humilis. Lineage (NCBI taxonomy): Eukaryota > Metazoa > Chordata > Aves > Passeriformes > Paridae > Pseudopodoces > Pseudopodoces humilis. The sequence goes on along the minus strand of NC_142212.1, from coordinate 12,276,743 downwards.
ACTTCACTAACACCCAAAAAGGAATACAGGGTTCCAGACTTCTGTAAGATGACCTCACACCAAAAGCTGACATCATGCCAGGCCCTGCGGGTTAGAGACCATTTCTGAACAGAAGCAAAGCTGTTCTGCAAGCCACCAGGAAATAAAAGGATAGAACAGAGAGTGCTATAACAATTCTTACAAAATAAATCCCAAGGTTGTTGTTGGTTTTAAATGACAATAAATGCAGTGCTACAGAAGGAAGTCCCTACCTCATGCCTTGAAGAGAGGCTGTTCCTAAAGATGTTTTCTCCCCTAAAGGGAATTTCCACATCTATGCACAGAGAACTGCCACTCTCAATCATTTGCCATTTCTACACAGAAAATTAATGCCCCTGTATGGAAAGTACTACCAGCAAAACTGCTACTAATAAAATGCTGGCCTTTATTATAAATTATTTATTGCGTATTTATGAAGCAGAAGCCAAATCCCAGCAGTATGAAAACTGTAAGACAGGGTGCTTTCTTCTAAATCTCCTCTCTCTTCTAAGTATCCTTCCCACTTCAGCAGCGAACACTGCCATCATCTCCGCAATTCTCACAGGCAAAACACCAATGACCACAAAACAGATGCTTGTTCTGCACAATGCATTTCTGGAATTTCCATCCAATGGCCCCTCTTTCAGATCCATATTTTTAAAAGAAAAATATGCTTTTGTATTAAAGGATCTCATAAACAAACAACTTTTATTAGTATTACTATCACAGTAAGACTGTGCAAGTCTTTCATACAAGAGCATTTTGTCCACATTCAGATTTCCCAAATTCCCTCCCCAGCTGTTTTTCTAACTAATGTTTTTATGATTTATTATTTCCCTTGTCTGTTTCGTATTACAGTGACATACAGACATTAAAACTGCAGACTGGAGAACAGCACACACCATTGCCTGTAGAACTGACAGTACCTCAGGAAAAAAATTAAACCTACATGAATCAAAGAATCTTGATGCATCAAAAACCACCAAACAACTGTTACATACCAAAGAAGTATGCGAAGACAGGCATGGAACACAGAGAAGCATAACTAAAGGAATCTAAAGGACCATTACAGAGGAAGGAATAACATCCTTGCAAAAGAGGAACCAGTACATTTGTGAGTTATATTTATTACTGTCTCCCTCTTCTTTCACAAGAAAATATGAATGATCATTCATGAAGCTGAAAACGTTACTGAAGCCAGTGGGAAACATTCACAGCTCATCTTGGCTACATTTCCAGTCTTCATTTGAATAATGAGCAACTGCTCTGTCAGACATTAACGTTTTTAATGACTGACTGGTGAATAGCTTGAAGTGAGCTTGTTCTCTGCTGTCTCCTCCTCTTCTCCGAGATCTCAATTGTTCTATTTTAGGTAAGAGGGTACAAGAAAACTTCAGTATTAGCACAAGGGGAACTCTGACAGAACTGTCTCAGCATTCTAATATTAGTTTATTAAATAAACAAAAATAGCAAAGTTAAATTGAAGCTAATGTTCAGTACAATATCTAGTACTGATAGATGTTATCTTCCTTTAGCTTAATTTTAGAACCAGCTAGAAGAATACAATTTCAGAAGTTTCATACAACTTCTCTTACAATAAACTCTTAAAAATAGAAATACAGGCTTTCAAGAATTCAGCAATTATTTATAATGGCTAGTTACCCATTTCCTTCATAGTTAGTTATGCTCTTTTACAAGCTAGTACAGAGAGTAACAGCAGGATATCAACAGAGCAGAAAGAGTCAAGAATTTATCTGTACAGTTTTAGCAACTATCTAAAGCTCTTTCAGAAAATAAGCTTAAGAGTTATGTGAAAACTCTTACTGGTATGCAACAGACTACAAATACAGATTTAAATGCAATTTTAAACAAAAACAATATTGCATGCTTCCTCACATTTTAGAACATACTGATCACTTAAAGCAGAACAATTATGTCAAGCCAGTAACTGCAAACTGAAATAAGAGTGTATCTTTCTCAAGAGATTGTAAGGAATATCTAATAGATGCTACAGGAACATTAACAGTGCTGAGGGCAAGACGTTACAAATAACTCTAAGTGTACTATGTCAAAATTGCAAGAAACTTAGCTTTGATAAGTAACACAGAAATTCATCCTTCCTGATGTAAACCAGTATACATTTAGCAATATCCAGGGATATCTGAATTTCATTCAGCCCATCTATAACTCTGTTTCTCAGCCAGTCAGTACCTTTTGATCCCTCTACTTACTACTTCTATTTCTTTTACTATCTCAGGTAAGGACTTATTACAGACACATTCTGATTAACTTTCCTTTGTACAGAGGATTACTGATGAAACATTCCTCCAAGCCCCATTGAGCTACAATTGCTGGCTTCCTTAGATCTGCATTACTTAGTTCAAAAAACCCCTAGTATAACCTCATAATACAGTAATTGCAATCTTAAGAACAAATGCTGAAAAGCAATTTTATTGTGATAAACAAATACAGAAGTAAAAAGGCTTTCAGGAAAAAATGGTATTTACATGTTCTGTCCAAGCAACGAAGCAACTAAAAAGAAGTAAAATCAGTCTTCCTTAATACTTAGTTTATCTTCAAAATTCCCCTATGAGAACAAGATAAATATAGGGAGTGAAGTTCCATTTGTACTAACAGCAGCTACTCTACTTAATCCTTCAGATTTAAGTCATGGGGAACTGCCTCTGTAAAAGCAAAGACATGTGCAAGTATAGCAGCTGCACAACAGTAGTCCTTCACTTCATGTTTTTACGTTAAACACATTCAAAATACTGTGCTGCCAAAAATTCATAAAATTAGAAAATTAAATGCAGAAATATATTCCTCTTAAAACACAGATGCATCACTAATACTTTGTTCAACAACTGATTTCACGTCATTGATGGAGATCAAAAAACAAATAAAACTCAAAAGCTTCTTCTATACCTTCTGGTCACTAGGCTTGTTTGAACATACCTTTTAAAACATAAAGCAAGAACGTGCATTTCTTTTCTTTGTATACTGAATTCAAAGGTTTAATGCAGTCAAATCATAAAATTGTTTAAGGTGGAAATGACCTTCAAGATCACTAACTCCAGCCATTATCCCAGCTTTTCCCTCCACCTCCCTGAAAATCTGGAGACTACTTAAGTAAAGCATAAAACACCTTCGTTATAACTACTATTGAAAAAAAAGGTATGCAGAACTAGTAATTATCAGATGATGAGAGTGCTACTTAGATTTTAAATACAGTAGCTACACTTTGGACTGAATTTGCATTGCACATTTGAGGAGAGAGCTACTGTGCTTTATTGCCAGTTAATTAACAGTTAAGGATGAAGTAGGTAGGTGAAAGCACCAGTAAAAAGTTAAAAGTACTTTAATTTTAAAGCTGATGGTATCTCACAGCAACATGTGCAATATCCCATGAATCTGAATTACATCTGAAAACTTCAGCAGTATTTTTCAAAAGGACCACTATTCTTCTTATGCTATACTGCAAAAGTTTTAACATCATCCTACTCCTATAATGCAGTAAGTTTCATCGAATTATTTCAGGGAAATAGCAAGGAGTTCTGCCTAACCTGTGAACTGATGTAGGCAGAGCATAAATACTGTGTGATTGATATAACAGTGATTTCTGTGGAATTCCACAGGACATCAGTTTAGAATAAGAAAGCATACGTAAATGATGCTTAAAATAAGATAAGCAATCTAAAACAGATTTAATTTAATACCAAGTATTTCCATTAACAATTAAAAGGTTAAATATTTCAAAGATGCACTGAACTCTTATTCTGTACCACATTCAAGATCTAATGCTATTCTCTTCTGCTCAGATATTCTACTGATGTTTTAAAGATGACATTTAGGAAATCCTTGAATTTCAATTGAGAAGCTCAGTGAAGAGCTAAAGAATCTTTTCACCTGTCCATCCAGATTCATATGCACCACTTCGCATCATAACAAGAGAGCATACTGAAGAGGATTATTTCAAAAGCAAAATACTAAGAAGGGCTCTCTTATGCTCAGGGAGCAGCTGAAAAACACATCACCTTTCCTTCAATATCAAAATAAAATCCTGAGAAGGAAAAATTTTATTTTCAACAAAAATACTTGTCATTAGTTGAAACATGTTGTTCAAGCTAGTGTAACTCCAAAAGTATTTCAGCCCAGTTGTTATACTTAATACCTCCAAGAACACATACAAGTAGTTTTATTGTTACAGAAAGTAAGACAAAACAGCAAGTTAATCGTGAAGCACTTTGCACCTTTGTGCAACTGCTTCAAGGGACAGGGTAGCAGAGCCTCTGCCTTCCTTCAGGTGTGCTCCTCAACAGGAGCTCTGCCAAAGCACTAACTCCAACAGTGAACAGACCATTTCCCTGGCGAAAATTTCTCAGTCTCAACACATCCATTCACAGCCTACTTGTTAAAAGTACAAGCATCATGGTCAACGACACTCTTCAAGAATACTTATCTGTCCTTGGTTACATTCTCAGCCTGACTTTTGAAGGTCTTGCTTTGCACCTTTCCCAACCATCCCAACTTCTCAATTTTGCAGTTATACCAAACAAACAAAGCCTTTGTATCTCTTAAATTCTCTGCCACAGAGCAACCCAGTGCATAAATGTTTCTGAGGTTCCCCCACTACTATCATCATTTTATTTCCACACATGCCTTACAATGCAATCTGCTGAACAGCCACATCCTGATGTCCTTTGATCACACGTACAATAAACAGTTAAAATGAAGGATGAAACTCCAGGGGGGTCAGACAGGAAACAAACCTGGAAATAATTTCCTAAGCATCACCTAAGAGTGATCATCCTAAGAGAATAAAAGCCTTTTTTTTGTAGCCTAGCAAGTCTCAGTGACTTTTACCACATGGATGGAGCGCCACTATGGCACCACTATGACTAAATGAAGACATTTGCCACATGGTTTACACCAAAGGCCAAGACCTCCTTCTGACCTATTCTTGCTACTATTACTCTATGTACTCACCATACAAAAAACCCCACATAACATACCTAAAATGTTCTCTGTGTGCCTAGTGACATGCACAGATTTAATACTGGGCCAGACACACACACATGAAGACAAGCACGTTATTCGTCAAGATCTTTCCTACACCTAACATATACAGTAAGGGTAATTATTTAAACTAGCTTTAAGCTTCCTTAATGTAATAATTTACAGAAATAACTGCTCAATTTCGTCTTATTTATAAACAGACACGGAAACATATCCATTTGACCTGTCACATCAACTCAAAAGTAAGAAAGCATAACCTAGGAAAGCACAGCGAAATTCACTGAAGTCTTTCCTAAATTGTCTAAAATGAAAAACTGCAGTCTTAAAAAAACAGTGCTCTGGTCTATTATCTGTGTCTCTCCTTTATCTGAGTCTCTCGTGTGTTCTCCCTATCTACACATGTACTTTAAATACTAAGCAGATAGAGGCACCCAGGACCTTGTCTTCATCCTACCCATGACAGCCATCAGGTATCAGAACCTTTAACTTAACATTTTTCATTGATAGAGACAACAGTTACAATAGAAACCTAAATTAACACATAGCCATGGTTGTCACCCACACTGTTAAACTCAAGAAAGAATCACTTCTCTGACCCTCCAGAGGGATCCTCACCTGCTGTTGCAGAGAACATGGCACTGTTCCTGGGAAACCACAAGGGGGGAACAGCATGGGTTTTCAGATAAAAAGCAAAACAGCATTACTGACAGTGATTGCCCAAAGGGCCCTACTACAAGTGACAGTGCCCAGCCTTGTTAATTTAATTTTCTCTCTGACTAAGATAGAAAGATGATAAGCAGAAACATGCAGCAAAGGAACCACCCTTCTGCTTTGGACAGCCTCACTGCGTACATTTGAAAAGCTGCATGCCACCATTGAATTTTTACATTTTTACCTGAAAACATTTAACTTCAGAGGATCCCTCCAGCTGCAGTTGCAGACATTCAGAAAGAAAATTTAACACTTACTTCCCTGAAGATGGTATTTCAAACCCCAGATATAGGTAAACTGATCACAAAATAGCAAAATTGCACTCAAAGACATTAGACGTTCTGGTGGAGTACGTTTTTTGTTTCATTTTGTTAGCTGGGGTTTTTTGTGGTTTGGGTTCCTTTTTTTTTTAAGGAAAATATTAAATACAAAGACATTGCACATTTTTAAAAATTACATCCAACTATCTACTGAAATCTTTCCAGCGTGAAGTTTAATTTTAAAATACATTCCACAAGAAACTCTAACTTCTTTCCCATTTAGAGATGTTTGAGAATACTCCTGATTTGGGGGCAAAAAAATCACTTGTAATTTCCATAAATCAAGTATGTGCTCATACTTGAACATTTCCTTAACTTCAATTCAGTCACCACCAGTGTGTCCACATCTTTACCCTTTACCTTTCATCTGTTCTTCTTCATGCCTTAAACAGAATTTCTCTCTCATGAGAAAGAATATCCAAATTCAGATACTGATTGCAAACTGGTTTTTAATTCGTTCTGACTGTACATTTCACTCTTGTCCTCTCACACATTCCACGTCCTCTTTGTCTATTTTCAACAGCCTAAGATGTGTTTTACTTTGTGAAGTTCCTAGCCTACAAGGGCTGCAAAAACAGCTGGCATCTCAATGCTTCCTTAATTAAAAAAATTATTTGTTCCATAGCTTAATTTCTTCCTGTTTCTCTAGAACCGTTAACGAGGAAGTAGATGTTAAGAGCACACTTCATCCACAAGGTGACATCCAGTAATTGGTCTAAAAGAGGATCCTCTATCAATAAAAGTCAGAAACCTTTACGGTATAGGTCAAGGGCACAAGACCTTCAAACGAGGGCACTGAAAGTTCAGGGAAAGCATGCCTTTTCTCATCTTTCCCTCCCCTTTAAGATACTTACTAATAATGAGAAAGTATTCCGTGATTTCATGTCCACAATTCTGGGTGTGCCAAGTACCACCATTCACAGGCATTCTGAGTAACTTCTCACATTGAGGCTCAATCACAGCCCCAATTACAAACACTCTGCGTAGCCAAAAACACACAGTACAATTCTGACAGAATAAAAATTTCAGTATCACAAGTGGCATTTCATTGTCCAGCTCAGGTTAAGTATCTTTTCCATCTTCGAGACTGACAGTATAAACAGCAATATACAGGTGGCTTTGAATTTTAGTATGTTGCTAAATAGCGAAAGTTATTTCAGTGTTTTATAATAGTCACTTTAAACACACAACAGAGGCAATAAACCACCCCAGTTTCAGCGAAAAAATCCCAACCACACTCGTCTACAATGATTTAAAGACAGAAATTTAAAGATAAGTGCAGAAGACGTTGCACAATAACACATGATCTTCCCTATCACATGCTTGGCAGCTCGCTCGCTGCCCGGCGACACCCGGTCAGACCCCGGGGCACTTCGGCCGCCCAGGGCAGCGCCGGACACCCCCGGGACTGGGCTCCGGCCGCAGTGTCGGGGCGAGCCGGGGCTCCCGGAGCACGGCCGGCAGCCCGCGGGGAGCGGGAGCGGCGGCGCCACGGGGCTGCGGGAGCCGGCGGAGCCTCTCCCCCATTCAATCCCTCCTCGCTGCCCGCTCTGCCCAGCGGCCGCAGCACCGGGCACGGCGGGGAGGCGGCCGGCGGCCCTGGGCTGCGCCCCCCGGCAGGACCCCCCGCCCCCGGCGCCCTGTCAGCGGCAGCGCCGGCACTTACGCTCGAAGTCGGAGTCGGACTCGTCGTCGCCGCGGTCGGGCTCCTCGTCGCCGTTGGACTCGGTCTGCATGGGCTCCCCGTCGAAGCTGACCACCCTGCGGCCACCGCCCGCCTCCTGGTCGCGGGCATCCCGCAGGCGGGCGAAGTACTCGGCGGCGAAACCCAGGAGGTCGGACGGCCGGTGCCGCAGCACCTCCACCGTATAGCCCTGCAGCAGCTCGGTGAGGCCCGGAGGGATCTCGATGCTCATGGTGCCGGACACCCGGGAGGCCGCCTCGCCTCCCTCCCTCCGTCCGTCCCTCCCCGCGGCCGCCGGTGCCGGTGGCGTGCGGGCTCAGGGCCTCCCAGACGGGCGCGGACCGACTCCCGCCGCTCCGGTCACACGAGCCGCGGGGCACGGAGGGGAGGGACGGGACGGGGCGGGAGCGGCCCCGCGGCGCAGGCGCGGAACGGGCGCGGGAGCGGGCGCGGGGCTCCGGCCGCGCGTGCGCGAGCCCGTGGGGGGGGCTCGTGCGTCACGGGGGGTGCGGCGGGGCCGGGGCGGGAGCGGGGAGCGGGCACCGGGCATGGGAAGCGGGGGAGGCGCGGCAGGAGATGGGATGGTTCTTGCGGGCGTGCCTAGATGGTTCAGCTCTTTAGAAAACTGATGGATGGGCGCCGTTCTGCGCCCGCCGGAGTCGTTAAACCCCAGTCACGGCGGGTTGGGCCGGGTGTAAGCGGTGTTGGGAAACGTCCGGACCGAAGCTGGCGGCGGGATGTGGGGAGGGATGGAGGTCAGGCAGGCGCCTTCTGGCCGGTGCTGCTGCATTTTTGTTTTTCTCTGATTTCACATCAGTGATCCCGTCCACTCGTTTCTTGTCAGAATCACAGAACAATTAGGTTGGAAAAGACCTCTGAGATCCTTGAGTGCAGTCTGACCAAACGCCATCGTGTATAGACCATGGCACTGAGGGCCACGTCCAGTCCAGGGACGGTGACTCCACCACCTCCCTGGGCAGCCTGTTCCAATATCTAATCTCTGAAAGAATTACACCTAATGTCCAACCTAAACTTCCCCTGGCACAGCTTGAGGCCACGTCCTCTTGTCCTTTTTTCAGAGAAAAGACCGATCCCCACCTGGCTACACTCTCAGTTACCTGTAGAGAGCAGTAAGATCCTCCCCAAGCTTCCTTTTCTCCAGGCTAAACACTCCCAGCTCCCTCAGTTTCTCCTCATGAGACTTGTGTTCCAGACCCATCCTCAGCTCCAGTCCCTTCTCACTCCAGCACCTCAGTGTTCTTCCTGAATTGAGGGGCCCAGAACCAGACACAGTCAAGCTGTGGCCTCATCAGAGCCAAGGACAGAGGTTCTCCTTCCTCACGGAGCATGCAAGGGTGTTTCAAAGCTCCCCTAGAGGCAGGAGAATGAGGGTTTTTTGACCTTGGTGGGATCCAATCGAACTTCCATCCAATTCTTGGTTGGAGTTAGATTTAGGACCTATGACTCCCTGGGTTCTTTTCAGAATTATTAAAGAAAGATTCTTAAGTGGATGCAAGAGAAGCAGAGTGGAGGTCTTCACACCTTTTGGTTAACACTGAATACAGCCATGATATAGTCTGAAAGGATGGCAGTAGTACTGGTCTGACAACAATAAAGCATTAAGGAAATTCAGAAAAATGACACACAGAATCACAGAATGGTTTGGGTTGTAAGGAGCCCTAAATTTCACCTAGTTCCAAACCCTCTGCCATGGTCAGGAGCACCTTCCACAAGACCAGGTTGCTCCAAGCCCCATCCGATCTGGCCTTGAACATTTCCAGGCATGGGGCATCCACAACTCTTCACAACCCATGCCAGTGCCTTGTCGCCCACGTAATTGCTCATATGCATGAGCTTTGGAGATACCCGTTCATTTTAATGCACTTTATTCAGATTTTTGCTTGTGTTTGTTGTACAAAACCTGTTATCTGTGTGTACAAGGGAGGTTTGGCAGATGCCCAGGGGCTGCGTGGAGTGGAGCCATCGGCCCTTAAGGTTTGACGTTGCTGGGAAACTCATCTTGGGAGAAAATAGGCCTGTGCAAACATGACTCCAGGGGAATACGGATGTTGGCTTAGTGACGCCGCTGCGTGTTGTCAGTGTACATATTTTTATTTAATTCTTCTTTTGTTTCAACAATAAAAGAGCAGAAATCAACTCGTACTCAAAATATAAAATTTCACTTAGAAGCCCAGAATTGGCTGAGGCAGCGTACTGTATGTTTTGGTTTTGTTTGCTCGTGTGCCAAAGAGTCCCCTCGCTCATCCAGATGGTTCTGACTGCAGTCCCAGATAAAGGCAGCCTGTTCATCGCTGCTGCACGGAGGGCACTGCAGTGGATCCCAGAACACCACATCCAGTGCTTTTACTGACTGTTCTCAGTGAGGAAGGCCAGTTGCAAATCTCATGGCACATAAAGGTGTTCTTTGTAACACAGCTCCCATATTCTCATACCGAGTAAGATTATAATGTGTATCCATACAAAGTGAAAAGTATTTTTAGAAAGCACAGAAGGTAGTTTTGGCACATCTCATCAGTTTCTCCAAATATTTTGTATGATGCTGTTTCTCTTAATTTCTATTCTTTTTTACAGCAGGAACAACAGTTGCTCTATTGCCTTTTTCAAAAGATAATTGATACTGATTTTTCATTTGCCATTCCTGCCATTATTATCTGTCTGATGGTCTCAAAAATTGCAAGAGCACATTTCACTGCTCAGTATATGTACTTTAGCTACTGACAGAACTGATACAGTGAAAGATTCTGATCAATGAGAAAACTATGGTTAGTCCACCCACAAAATAAAGATTTCTGATGAGATCTTCCCTTTGTTGGTTGGGTGCTGAAGATATTGCTGGGCATGAAGAAGTAAAAATAATATTTTAAAAATTCTGTAAAAATGGTAAAACAAAATATCAGTAAAAAGCGCTGTCAAGAAGGTTCAAAGGAAAAAAAGGGAAAGTCTAATTCCAAGGGAATACACTTATTTTTCTTTCCTACTTTTGGCATTAGTCAGCTCTTGTATTAACTTTTAATGTTTGTTGATAATTTTGTGTCATTTGTGTCTGTGAATATAAATCTGATTATTTATTTGAAAAAAATGTGTTACCAATAAATATTGTTAAGTCTGTGAAGGGCTACATTGTATTGGCCTCCTGATATTTATATATTCACACACAACTAATCAGCTTCAGGGGAAAGTAAAGAGCAGAGCTCTGTTTATCCTCTTCCTGAAGGTCAACAGACAAAATCAAAAGCATCCAAGGTCACACAAAGTGCATTTTCAAGGTGATTTATGCCACAGTTTATCTTGTTTCTTTATATACCTTTTTTTTTTGTCAGTGAACATCAGAATTGGAGGCACAAATATGTGAGAAGCTTGTCAGCGATCAAGTTAATTGTTACAGTGCCTGCTGTGCATACATAGAGCTCATCATATGCTTTCTTTCTCCCTGAATTTGCATAACTTTTTAAATTATTACTATAATAAGCATTCACATTAAAAGAATGGTAGAAAATAAATTAGAAAATGCACTTGCAGCCTTAATTTCATCCCCTTTATAATGACATTTTTAATTCAGGCAGCATAACCAATGCAATTTCTTTCCTCTGGCTTCATGGCATGTTCAGCACCCAGTATGGAGTTAGATAAGACTTGTGTAGCTGATGAAGCTGGTCCCCATGTTCCTGCCAATATACATATTCAATATATAGTTCTCCTAATAATTTCTTAGTGGCTGAAAGCTATTCCCATATATACCACGTGTCTTTTCTCCCAAATGGTGAAGTGTCTTCCCTTTGCCTGTTCTACCCAGATCGTTGTTGTGTCATTAGTGAAACTGTTGTGGAGCTTCAGTGCTTGTCCTGCTCAGGCTGGAGCAGCAAAGTTGCCAGCAGGAAAAGCAAAATAGTCTGTGTAGTCTTGCACAGGGGAAAAATAATCAGATTAAACTTCCTGACTGGCTCCTTAAAAAGTAAAATAAATCCTTTTATAAGGAGTAATATTTCACTTCTCATAAACCTGTCAGCACCAGCCAGAGCTCAGACACTATATAAACATATGTACATCTTGGATTAATTACACTTGCCTTCAAATTCCGTACAAGGATCATGCAAGAAAACACTAAATATTCTGATGACAGTTATTAGTGAACACAGCCTCACGTTTTCAACATCCCCCTGGTGCTGAAGCCAGTGACCAAGGTTTGTAACAGCAGCAAGTTCCAGACATTAAATACCTGTTAGATAAAAGCAGCACTTCTTTTTCTAAGCTCTGGAGCACTCTCCCCAGATTTACCAAATGCCCCCTACTCCTGGTATTGCAGGATTTGACAAATTATGTTTCTGCCTGTGTTTCATTTACTACTTTGTGATTTTTTTAAACCTTGATCTTACCACAGCCCTCTCAAAATTAAGGTCTCACCGTCCTACCAGTGTCTCCTCCAAAAGCAGCTGCTTCCCCAGGATGATGCTTCTTTCTGTAGCTGCTCCTTTCTGTGCTGCTTTCTCTGTGTCTTTCATGAGCACTGTGTGCAGTTCTGGTCTCCTCCTCCCAAAATGTGGGCTCACCCTGGTTTTACACAGCAGAAAAATTATTCTGTCTGTTTTGTTCTCTAACACTTTTCCTTAGATTTTTTGGCTGCCACATCATTATGAACTGAATGTATCCCGTCTTCATTTTAAGATATAAAGAGATGAAAAAAATCCCACTTCCCTTGCTTTGTTTCTCCCATGGCTGACCACCCTCATTGTAAAAAACATGCTGAGTTTTGCATTTTAAGTTTTCTATGTTTAACATTCAAATATTTTTCTGCCCACTGCTTGCTCCTGTTGCTGCAAATGTGCATAAACATCATATAAATTTGTGCATAATGTACACAAACCTTCTGAGTTTGCATTTTACCAGGAGTAACAGTAACAAACAAGTGATCCTGAGCTTAACAAGCAGGATGTGGAGATCCTTGAACACCATGTGCAAGATGAAACCGCTTCTCCTGCCCCTCTTTGGTTCCTCCTCAGGAAAGTGCTAAACCTCAGAAACCAAGCTTTGGTGCTCTAACCAGTTGGTTTGCTTGTGACAGTAAGCAAGATTTAGTATGTATTTTTGTTAACCTTTAGAGTGAATAGCTTGAGTACTGTAAACTTCAACAAATCATATGGGAGTGTCTGTCAGTAGTACAAAGACAGGAGAAAAAAATCAACTTTTTTTTAAATAAATACATATAAATGCTTGTGTCAGCTGAAATTTTTTGCCTTGACACTACCTTTAGTCCATCAAAAATATTTTGGATAATTCTCAGAAATATACCTTGCTGCATTTGTTAATAAATGCCAAAGTATCAAGTTGAGAGAAACATCTGTATAAATGTCCAGATTTTCACTGACAGAAAACACTGATTCTGTTGGTAACAATTAAAAATTTTCAGGCAGTAGAAAACACCAACCTTAAAATACCTGATTTTTTTAAATCATTTGACCTAGGTGTTACCTAGATGTAAAAATAACTGCCTCTGACTATCGTGTCATACTTGTGATGTAAAATGGCACATGTTTGAATCTAGATAAAAGTAGTATCTGTGACATAAGACGTGTGGGATGACCACGTTGTTTAAACTACCCTGAGCAACACTGTATAGCAGATGTAGAGTTTATGGTTCCCACGTCAGAGAAGCCCTAAGCAACAGCACTGCTGTGTAAACAGGGGATATTCAAATAAGGATTTAGACAAGCACTTGGTTCTCTTGTATACAAAGTGAAAGCTGTACCCGTTTTGGTTGTACTTTAGTTTCTGGCTCCAGCACTGAAAACATTACATTAAGACCTTCTCCACAGAGGTTGGTATGAATTCTGGGCAGAGTGAACTGGTGGGAACAGACTTTTGTGTATGTCCTGTGGTAGCCAGTCACTCATTGGGTAGCCCTGATCCTACTGGAGGGCTATGTTAGGGTACACAGACATTGCTACTAGATAAAAGTAGAAGGTTTTCAGATTGTTTCGTTTTAAGAGAAGAAAGAAAATTATCCTCTCTGTGAGTTGTTCAAAGACTAATCTGAATCCAAGCTATCAGTTGCTATCTGTATTTTCCAGCAGAACCTGTTCAAACACAAGTTTGTGGATGTTGAGGGGTTTGTCGTACAAAGAGCTCTGAAATTTATTTCTTCCTTGAGCCTTTGCTTGCAAATCTGAAATTGTCTTTTGCTGTATGTACAAACTTGTCCCTTCCCCATCTTCTCACATTTCCACCTGACACAGTTCAGGTTATGAGCATTTCTGTACTGGGTTCCAATCTGCTACTACTCAGACACGTATGGCTCTGTCACTGTTGCTACAGCTCCTGTTTTCACGTCTTCTGTTGTCACCTTTGTAGACTGAATGTTATTAACCATTTCTCACACTTGGCATTTGGCCATTTGTCATGTATTTTCACTAGATGCATGTCAAATAACAATTGCCCTTCCCTTCACCTTCAAGGTTTACCCTATATCCACAATCTATCCCTCACCCCATCTTGCTTGTCTCCCCTGGTGGGGCACCTTGAGCCTCCTTCCAGACTCAATTTCTCTCTCCTCTTGCAGCACCTGATCCCTTGCTGAGACAGAAGCCACAGTGCCTTTGCTCTTTGGCCATGTGTTTTGGGGTCCACCAGAGGCCACTGACATATTCCACTGTTGTCAGTGTTTGTGTCCTGCCCTTTGGTGTTCACAGATCCATCCCAGGCACAGAAGTGCTGTACACAAACATTGGGCAACACCACGATGAAGGGCTCATTTTGCAGGTCAGCATGGTGTATTAAGTAATTCCAAGTGCTGAAATTGCACTATTAAATGTAAATTGCAACAGTAAAAATTAGCTTTATCCACAAAATCCCCAAATTTTTATATTTCCCTCTGAAAACCCTTTTATTGGCTTCATTATAGCTGTTAGCACTTGTTTTAATTAAACTCATAGTGCAGCATGAAGATCAAATTAACCAGTTTTCAGAGAAAATTAGTAAGCAATTCCTGTTCTATTTTAATGTCGTTCTTCACATCCTGTGCTTTGGTGTACATTATGAAAATATTGGTAGAGGATTCTATATCTCAGGGGAGGATAATGGAGATATGAAACTTCTCACTTCTAGTCTGGTTTTCCAATTCACTTTAGGTTCTTAAGTTTTATATAAGTATTTGATGTTTGACTGCAGCTTGGATGTCTTCATTCAAGGAAACAAGTGATCTTATCATCCAGGGCAGAGGATTATAAGGCCACCTCACCATGTCCAGATCCCTCTTTGTCAGTCTCTGCAAAAAATTATTGGTTTGTAGAGCTGAAAAATGCTTGCTGCCTTCAACTAGGACTTAAATCACGTCTGTGTAGGAAACTAATTGAATGGGTGTTCTGTGTAAAGTGCTGCTCCTGAGGGAGTTTTTGACTTTAATTCTCAAGGCTATCAGCCCAGAAGGGTTGCATTAGAAAGAGAGGAAAAGAAGAATCTGGTTTTAGAGAATGCAGCAGCACTGCCTTTTGTTGCAGTTGCTTTGAAGTGTCTCTCCATTGACATCTAGTGTCCGTACAGGAAGATCTTTAGATTCCCCACAGCCATGCAGGCAATATTTATCTATAAATTTTTAAAGATTTTTTCCTTGTGTAGTTATTAAGAGCTCTTATTGATTATACCAGGTCAGCCAGTAGGTGAGACTGAGAGTGCAAACACAGCAATCTCCCTACTCCTAACAGTGACATCAGAGACATCCATGTCTGCCCATGTTCTGACATGGCTCCAGAAACCCTTTTCAGTGCTCTGCAGTGCAAAAACATGATCCCTTTCTATTTCTTTCTGTAAATACCTATAAAATATTTTAAATCTGTATCTCTTTCCTCAGAGCATACAAACAATTGTGAACCAATAAATGTTCAATACAGATCTTATGAAGTATTGTACTTTGTAGTCAGACATTCTAGTTAAATTTAGTTAAAGAAGAGTCTTTTCAATGATATAAATCTCTTTTTTACACTCCATTTTATAACTGAAAGATAAATAAAGAAGTGTCTTTATTCTTCAAACAGTGAGAGATATTTTCATATTTATTTATTTATACTGTAGAAATTCCAAGTTTTTCCAAAAGGATTTGTTGTTCTGCTTTTGTAAAAACTTGAACAATGGCAGCAAGCAATTAATCATGTCATTACTGTACACTTTGCTCTGCGAGCAGCTCTTCCTTTGCAGTACTTCCTCCTGCTCCTTCAGTCAGCCTGAAGTGTTTCTGTTGGGGTGTGCACACAGGGGCTGTGCCAGAGTCACAGCCATGCCATGCTTGGTCCTAGACTAATGTGAAGTCCTTCCCTACTCTGGAAACACCCTGTACATTCATACCTGGATCATTTCCATTGTTATCTGCTCACAAAGGCAGTTATTCTAAATAAATTATGTTACAAAAACTTAATGAGATATGTTGTCCTAATATTTGTGTTGCAGCTTCAGGAAAAGACAACTGGTTCAAGGATGCACACCATACACAGCTTCTGTCCATGATGGACTCTGTGTATCCAGGGGCCACATGGACCCCATCATTTCTTGGCACTCTTTTATGATTCATCCCTTTCCAACCTTTCCTCAATATCTCATAAGCCCTAGGTGAGCTCTCTCTTGAGCTGGTGATACCTGACATAGTGGGGTCCTGTCCTTGCCAGCTGGTGGAAGTTACTGGTGTGAAGATAATAGGTCTTTGCCTTGGAACAGCAGGAAACCTGCTGTAAAAGAGCTAGAACAGCCTTGAACTTCTCCTGTGAAGGTCAGAGGAGAGTGAATCAGTATTTTCTATCATTTCTGGAAAAGGAGCAGTCATCAGTTTCTATGGACAGTCACATATTTTCCCTCTTTCTCCTTTCAGTGTTCTGTTATTTAAAAATGCTCATTACATTAACTGTCAGAGAGTCTGTGTTGAAAGAACCTGCTGAATCAATACATCCAGAATAAGAATGACAGCATCATTAAGATGTATCCTGCTTAGATTATTCATAATTTAACTATAAAGCAAAACATGTGATCATGAGTAATAAAGGAATGTGACATAAATGATTTCATTCAGAGCAGTGCATTAATGCAGGCACTGGCAAAGCTTCTGCAACAGCAGCCGGAGCCTTTAACTATAACTGCTCATAATTAGGGTTACAAAGAGGTGTTTATGCCTGTTTTTGCCATGATCTTTTGGCCACCCCAACTTTCCATCCCCGATAGGACTCAATGCTTCCAACAGCCCCAGATTTTCCCTCCATGGCGTCAATGGAAGGAGGCAGGAGCCAAGAGCATCGTGTTGCTATGGCAACACATCCCACTTCCCTGGGGATCATGTTGCCTCGGCGACATCGGGCGGGCAATGCCGGTGGATCAAATCGACTGAGAGCAGCTGCCCCCTGGAAAGCAGGACAGCTCTGGCCTCCGGTAGCCTGGGAGCCCAGAGGTTCGTGGGCTGGCACATGTAGGACCCTGCACTCTCAGCAGGGTCTGGGCCAGGAAAGGGTGAGCCATGTGTGTGGTCCTTTAGGTACTGAGACAAGGCTACGGCCACACTACATGTAGTGTGGTAAAATAAGATGGATAGCAGGGAAGCCAATGTCAGCGGGACAGGTTTTGCTGAAGGGAGCAAATGCTGGGGTCACTGTCCTTGGTTCGTATGATCAGAACCTGCAAACATAACACGATATCAGAAGTCATTGCCTCTTGGTGCACAATCCTTCTGTGAATGGAGGTGAACTTGTACATTGATCTTAGGGTAGTCCAGTGCTGCTTTTCACTGTGTCACATCCAGTACCCAGCACCACGCAGGCAGTGGATTAAAGATCAATTTACATAGGCAAATGCCTGTGTTAATGCTGCGAGCGCACAGCCTCCCTCTTGTGTGTCTGCAGGCACTCCAGTGACCAGCCCCAACCCACAGGAAAGCAGTGACAGGATCTCAAGAGCCCCCAGACCCTTTGTCATAAGAGAGGTTTTGGATATCTGCACCAGACCTTCTGTGGAATTCACTGGAGCCCTCTGTATAAGTACCAGCAAGAAGAGGGGGTTCAAATCTCAGTGCATGGACACCACTTAGGGACATCAGTTATCCACAGCACTTGGAGAGCTATTTGAGAAGAAGGTAGATGATAAAGGACAGACAAATTTCTACAAGACAGGTAAATTCCTTGTAATTTGTCTGTTCCTGTAGGAATCTATTGTCCCTTCACACTGTTGCATTAAGAAACCTCTTGCCTACTGTAATTAGCCCTTGAATAAACACAATCTCTGGAACACAAGCCTCTGTTGTCCTGATTTTGTGAGTTCGCAGTGCTTTGCCTTTTTTTCAGCCTTACACTAATTATTGCAGGAGAGCAGAACCTGCTCCAGGGAGTCTGGTGTTACTTTTTACCTCTGGAAATATTACCATATACTGCAGAACTATGTCTCAATGGTGTTAATATATCTTTAAGTAGATATTGTCTGTACTTGCAGCTACACCCTACCACTTGCTCTATCCTTGTATTTCTGACATTAGCCTTACTGTCTCTGAGCCATTCTGTGTGCATTTTCCACACAACATTAGCTGTCTTTCTTCTCACAATCACAGCTATGGTTAATTGTGTTTACAAAGGATTCCTGAACTGTGGGAAATGTTTCTCAGAATGTGCGGTTTTGCATCATTTAGCCTTGAAAGGATGCTGCTTCCCCTGACCTCTTGTTGGTTTTTTTCTCAGTGACTCTGGTAATTGCATCAGTAGCCTTGGGGGTCACATTTTCCTTTCACATCTAGGCAAGATCCAACCTTTCCTTACCCTTTCTCAGCAGAATCACATATCCAGTCCCTCCTGTTTTCTGTGGCTCAACCACACCAGCTCTTTTTCCGGCTTCTTGTTTCACCCTTGTCCCAAATAAACTCTGCCACTTTCCTGGGTCATCATTTCCACCACTCTACTTTTCCATTAATTTCTCAGTCTTTCTTCTCCTCTCCTGCACCAAACACATTTCTTATCTTCTCCATTGACATCCTTTACAACCAATCTTCAGCCAGGTCCATCAGCATTTGTTCTGACAGCATTGTCCCCAGAATTCTGACAGCATTTTGACACCATATCAAACAGATGTGTCGGTGTTTTTGCGCACCTCCCCACCACAGCTGGGCAGGGCTCTCTAGAAACATCTGCAAAGAATGCTTGGGGCACAAAGACCAGCACGGTACCACATGTTCCCTCCTGTTAAGGGGATTCATCTGCCGTGTTTCACTTATACTTAAAGTGAACTGCCTTGAGAAACGCCTTTTTTGCTTCAGCACTCTGAGAAAGTGAAAAATGACAGCCAGGAGTGCACCCCAAACCCACACATTTCAGGTCCTGATGTCACCTCAAAGCCACTCAGTCCTCACACTGATGTTTCACATTATCTGCTGATGTGTGGGGGGATTCCCTTTCAAACTCACATAAGCAATGTCAGGTCCTTGAGGTTAACCTGCAGTCAGCAAGAAGCTGTAGGCAGCACTCAGAAAAAAAACCTGTTTCCTCTCTCTCTTCACACCTCTTTAAAGGGGACTGGTTTTTCTGAGTCACAGCTAACACAAACCTCTTGGAAAAGATTCAGTCTAGATTTATACTACGGCTCAGAGGAACATGAAAGACCATTTAGTGTTCAAAGTATTATTTTTAATTATTAATAAAATCCCCTGTCTGGCTGAGCTCTGTCAGGCCTTTCTTTGGATTTTGTAGAGTTTATTTCTCTTGTCATCCTGAGCAGTCTTTGACATGCAGAACACAAGCTTGTTGATGAAATGAGAAGATTGCTGGCAAAGTTTGGCTCTGTCTCTGCATTTGCAGTAGGATCTCAGTGCAGGGGATGTGCAGTGCAGTAGTTCTTTTGTTCATATTTAATCATACAAGAAAGAAGAGTGTAATTAAAGCCTGTCTCACTCAATCTCCTCCCTGCCTCAGAGTATTTCAGCCCTTTGAGATAAAGGAAACAGAGCTTTTCCTGACAGCGAAGTGCAGCCCAAAGCATACCAGGAGTGATTCTGCCCCCATCACTCCACAGTTTCCATTTGACGACGTTTTCCCTCTGAGCAGTTTCCTATATGAAGGAACATAGCCATTAGAAACAGCACTGCAAGAACCAAAATCTGATCAATGCTGGAAGCACATTGTTTGCTCTTGGTTTTCTTTGCACCTTTGACAGCCCAGCTTGCTTCACTGTCCTCCTCAATAGCTAACTGGTTTCTCTTTGAGGTGAAAACACCCTCAGGCAGTTACTAGATTTCAAGATGCAAGATTCAAAAGGGGTCTTGGCTCAGAAATAGACTTTTTTTTTTCTGTTTAGTTATTTTAGCTGTTTATTGTTTGCTCAGCTTTGTATCTCAAGGCCAACTCACTTCATTTGTGCTCTAAACCTACCAACAGCTTTAAAGCCCCACACAGGGTTACGAAAGATTTGGTGCTGAAGAATCCTGAAAATTGGAAATTTTGAAAAGGGTGTTTCAAGCTTGAAATTTTGCTTGGCCTTGGGCTGAAATGAAACCAGCAAAGACAAGAAATTACTGGAAAGGGCAGAGGAGGATGAGTTGACCCACCCAACCCCAGGCTGAGGCCTTGGGCAGGCAGCAGGAGGAGGTGGTCCAGGATCCTGATGGGAGGGATGGTGTTCAACCAGACCACGGAGAAACATCCCAAGCCTGACTGAACCCTGCCAGAGAGCTACAGAAAAATAGTCAGTGAGAGGGCTGTTGATGGATGAAATTGCCTGAAATAAGGAAGGAGGGAGGAGGCTCTAATATGTAAACACTTGGATTGCAGTTATTTATTCTGAGCTTTCCTAAGAGCCAACAGGGTAAGTGTTATTGCTGCTTCCCAGGCTATGTAAAATGCACAGAGACAGAGAAGTTTTCCACTTAGTGGCAGGGTTAGTAAATTATAAAAAAGATAAGAGTTTATCACAGAAGCAATAAGCTGCTAATCTCTCAAGACTTTGCTGCTGAAGTTTAGAAGAAATGCTGTGGAAATCAAAGCAGTACTCAAAAGAGAGAAATTTGCTACAGAAAAAATGCTGATTTAAATCTTGTTTCAATTTGCAAAACTGTTTTTACCTACAGAGAGGCTTTAAACAAGGGGAAAATATATTCCAGTTGCTTGGGATCAAAATCCAAGTCTCAGACACACAAAGCCTAGTCCAGAGGGAGAAGCTGCTGAAAAAAACCATGGCAAATGAGGAACTCAATGGGCATGTAAAGTGAAGGGGAAAAAAGGACAAAACAATAGAAAATGTTCTTGCAGCAGCAAAAGCACAGCTAAAACACGAGATTTGACTATGTGGGGAATAAACAAAAGGTTATATGGGAGGATTTCTTGGGAGTTAGTGAGGCTGAAGGTTACACAGTGGCAGTGCTGGTGCTTAGAAGGAAAGCTGCACAAAGGTTGGTTTAACAGGAAAGAGGCTATTCCCATGGTGGAGAAATACAGACATGATGAGTCCAGGAAAGATGAGTTAAATAAAATGGAAAGGATAAAATGGAATGGAAGTAGGGGCCAGTGCTGGGTGCCTGCAGTGGGAGTGTGTCCTGCTGCAGCCAAGCACAAGCAGAGAGCGTGGCCATGGCTGAGGTGTGGCTGGGGGCACAGGGCCACAGCCCAGCACAGCAGGGATGCACAGGGGGCTGGTCTAGCTCTGCTGCTCAGCATCCTGCCACTGTCACAATCCTCCTTTTCTGCTCAGACCTCCTTGGATCCCACCACAGGGATGTGGCATCCCCTTCCCTCACAGGGGTTCTCTCTATCCAAAACAGAACATCTGAAACTTTAAAAAAAAAACAACAAATAATTATTAGTTACCTTTAAACTGAGATATTTGAAGATCAAAGAAATAAACAATGAGGGCAAAAATGACAAAATTGAAAAACTGTTACCCTACTTCAGGAAAGTATTTGATGCAGTGCCAGACATAGAAGGTCTGCTCCAGTTGCTGTTTTCTGCAGCTCGAGCAAAGGAAAGACTTGCACTGTACTAGTGGCCTTCAGACTGAAGCTGTGTGTAAGAATAGGAAGTGATGGTATCACATGTTAAAGGACAGTTGCTTGCCCAGTTATCCCTATCATAGAATTCAGATTCTGCTCACAGTCAAAAGCAAATAGTTTAAAATACACTTTAAACTAGGCCAGTACTTTAGGAAGGGTCAAATTCCTTTTGGAATCCTGAGCAGTATATTTTTTTACAGAAAAAGACCCAATAAAGAAGGAAAAATAGAGGAGGCAGCAGGCACTCACTGTATCAGCAATTCAGGCTCCCAGACTGTGACAAACTGCCCTCAAGGGAATTGAGATTATACTTTACCTCTGACATATATAGAATAACTCATTCATCTCTAAATTCATATTCAAACCGATTAGGCAAGAGCTGCTGGAACAGGAGGAAAATCATGGCCAAACCTTAGAAGCAGTATTTGTTTGTCAGATGAAGTCTCAGGGAAGATTCTTTTGGAAATGAATACTGCAGTCACTCGAAGGAGTTAGAGAATTTAAGGATGACTGCTCCATGCTTTCAGTAAATGGAAACCTACTTATTTATTTACTTTTATGAAGACAAATTGCTTAAGCAATATTTAGGGCAAAGAAGGTCCTTATTTTTTTTAGAGAAAAATAAGAGTAATCAAGAAGAAGTAAAAAATTAAATAGTAAATAAATTCTTAAAATCAGAAATATTTTAAAGTATATTTAGAATTAATTTAATTTGAGCTTCGTGGCATATGACAAGAAAATCTGCTCTCTTATGAAAATGGAAATCAAGTGGTAAGGATCATTACTGTCAACATTGAAGAGCACCAGTGTTTTCAGTAAGATAGTTACATGTTGTAGCAAAATGTGTACTGGTGTTGATTACTTACTCAAAAAAAGTTTATATTTGAGATGTTTTGACATAAACAAAAATGATGTAACAGTTTGTCAACTGTTACATTAGTCAAATGTACAAAGAATAAAAAATCTCAGAGGCAAATAAGAAAAAAACAAATCTAGAATGTTGTAAGAACACAGGAAGTTCTGGATTGTGCCTTCCCAGCTGGATTCTACCAAGCATTTTAAATTTTGAGGGGCACTTGAGATGGCATCCTGTGCACAACAAGCTTACACATGAAAATGAGCCTTTTTCCCCCAAAATATATAACCTCCTTATTTACTTGTAGCCCTTTTTGGGGTCTTAGAAGGTGCTGTGTCCTGCTAGAGCCAAATACCACAGCTGAATGCCGAGAGGTCACATCTCCCCTGCAGGAGCTGCAGTCTGTGACCTGGCTTTGGACATGCTGAGCCTGGCTGTGCAGAGCTGGCAGGGGCCAGGTCCTTCCCACAGGGGAAGAGAAACATCACCAAGGATGTTTCTGACATTTGGCACAGAAAAGGCTCTGAAGGGCTGGGGCAGAGCTTGTGGGCAGAGTTCCCTCCAGGGAATTTCCTCCTCAGCCTCTCCATCATTAAATGATGCAAAGTGGGTCACTGGTTGACAAGACTTCAGCCAGATGTTCTGTGGACCAAAGGGGTTATGAATTTCAGAGTTATTCACTTCCCATTGAAATCATCTGTATACATAGAAAAGCTGAATTTCCTGTTTTCATCACCAGGTCGCTCAGGTGGGGCTGGCACTGCATTTCACCCTCACATTCCTGAACACATGCATCCCAGGATACCAGTGCCTTTGGAAAGATCTTTCCCTTAGAAGCTAAATCGTAAGAAATTTCTGAAGTGACACACAATTGCTCAAGATCTTACTTAGGAAAATACTTGTGGGCAAACATTTAACAGTTTTCAAGGCTCCAAGCAATCATGTTTCAGGGAGTATAAAACAGCCATGGGACAAATGTGGTTAGCAGCTCTGTCAGCAAGTAAAACTAGACATGAGAAGCAAGATGAGCCTCTTCCATGGACACCTCACTTCAAGATCTTACCATTATTCTGAGCAAAGTTTTAGCAGGTGAGTTGAAGAGTGAATAAAAGGGACACAAAGCCAGAAGGAAACACCCCAAATGCAGCAGGCTGGACACTGTCAGTTTTGCCATTGCCAGCAACAGTCAGGATGGAGAAAGTCCCAGCAGTCTTTTGTTCAGAAAAACAGTGCTTGTTTATTGATGGTGTAAATGTTGCTAAGCAATATGGATTAAATTAAGCCCCTCATCCTTTCCCAATGTGTACACCACCTTCAGCAAAGAATGCTCTGTGAATATAGTAAAAAAGTTGGGGGGTTATTCCAGATCAGTCAAATTTAATTATAGAGGAACCTATAGAAGACATTGTCAGCCAGATACTCAATAAAGAAACTTTTAAGCATATTTAGAAATCAATACCAATTTTGTTAACCAGATGTGCCAGTGCAAGAGGAAACTAATAGAGAATAGCACAGAATATATCAATATGGCTGATAGAAACTATTATATTTTTCTTTAGAAATGGTATTCAGAACAACTACAAAATAAGGGGAAAGGCATTATTTAAGGATAGGCTAAATAAGACATCAGGTTGGAAGAGAACCCAAAAGAGAAAGTCAAAAACTATTGCGGGAAAGATGAAGGGGAACAATTTGTTATTATTTCTCACAAGACAAGATTTAAGTGACGTCAGTGAAACCATGCAGTTAATCTGAAACAAAGCAGCACATAATTAAACAGTGCCTCTCACAGCCATCAGATACTGGAGAGGCCAAGCCCAGAAAGGTAACTGTGAAAGGTAACTATGTTTAAAACCAGGCCTGGAGCTCTGGGTGTGGACACAGGCTCCAGCCCAGTAAATCCCAGTTGGCGGAGGTGGATGGCAGAGCTGGTGGCAGCAGCCTGGGGAGGCACAGCTCGGGGTTTTGTGCCCTCTGCTCTTCTCACTGCCGGCAGAGCTTTGGGCTGAGACCCTCGGTCTGAGGCCCAAACCCCATTCTAAATGACACAGCCTTCTTTTGTCTTTTCCAGAAAGGCTACCCTTAGCTGTGTTAAATTCTGTTTGCTGAGGGAGCGGGTTGTGCTTCACAACCCAGTTCCCTTTGGATCAGGTCCCTACAGACATTCTCACCCACCCCCTGTGCCCGGAGGAGGAGCATGGAATGAAGCAGGGGAAGAGAGGAGAGGTCAGCACAGACCTGTCCTAGGGAAGGGCTGCTTTCTTGGGAAGGGCTGCTCCCCCAAAGCAGCAGGCAGCTCTGGCATCTCTGGACATGCCCACACTGGAGAGCAGAACAGCTGCAAGCTGCATTTTGTGAGCATTAACGAGAGAAATGCCAAGAACAGTCTGTGCTTTTGAGGCCAACGGTGTGTGGATGCTTCATCCTCTGAGCTGGAGCCATAGGGAAGAAAATGGGGAAACCCCCAACAATTTGTCATCAGCACCTAAGAGATTCATCCACATCACAAGGAATTGCTCGTGTCGGGAGAGACAGACATTGCACACCGGTGCCGTGTCACCGTGCCTCATCCATTATCCCTGGCAGGCACCCCCAGGAGCCTCCCCAGCCCAGGGAAACTGAACTCCGTTGTTGGATGGAGTTTTGCTGCACGGAGCAGGGTGCGGGGGACCCGGGCCAGCCCAGCTTCTTCCACCCGCAGCGGCTGCGGTGGGCAAGGCCGGAGATCGGGAGGGGTACCCAGGGCTCTGCCCACACACATTCCCCGTCTCGGCAGCGGCAAATGCCCGCCCTGGGATGCTGGCAGAGCAAGAGGAGACCCTGCTCCGGCCTCCTTCCCAGGAGAAGCAGCTTCGGGCTCCTTCCCAGGAGAAGCCCTGCGGTCGGAGGCAGGGCTGGCCCGCCCGCTCCGATGGGAAATGGGTGGTGCGGCCGGGAGAACAGCGAGTTCCCTCCGCCGAACGAGCTCCTGCCATCGACTGCCAGATCCTGAACTTTGGCTCCGGCCAGGAGGCACTAAACGAAGCAGATAATTGCCTGGCAGGGAGTGATAGGGAGGCAAGGGTGAGCGGGCAGGGAGGGGCGGGGGATGAGCGGGAGGATTATGTTTCAGAGGGAAGTATTTTTTTAGGATTTGTCTATGCAGGCATTCAGGAGCTTTTCTGAATCACATGGGCTTAGCCCCAGGAGAAAGAGGACTGGCTGTAATTTTACACCTTTTTAGGATTTCAGCTGGTTCTGCAGAAATCTGCGTAGGCATTAAAGATGGGGAGGGACACAGAGCTGATTTCCTTGCCTTTGGTCTCCAGGACAAACATTCAAAGCTAAATCACAGTTTAGAATTTTTTTGATGACATGGGTGGAGAGAAGAAGGAGCCAGCAGCTGACAGTAATAAATAACTATTAGGAAACAGTATTAGGAAATAGTACCAAGGAGAAATGTCGCTGCTGGGATATGCTTTCAGCCTTGGGGAATCCATATCCAGACAGCTCAACATTTACTTTAGTATCCAGAGCTTGTGTGCAGCTTCTCTCAGGCCCAGAGCAGCAGCAGCAGCGCTGACGGAGAAGCCTGAGCTCAGGTCTCTGATGAAGAAGGGAAGTCAGCTCTTTGCACGGACAAACATCTCAGGCTTCCACCCTCCGTGCCAAGGGTTAGCAACAGCACTGTGTCCTTCAGCAAAGCAACACTCAAACTGTCACCTGCAAAGGGAAGTGGAGCTTATCTGTGGCCTGTTGCTAAAACTTTGATACCGATCTTTATGGCCGTGTTTCTTGTAAGCCTAGGGACAACCTGTGCACCATGAACAGCTGAAATGGATCTGTCTGAGCTTAAACTGAACTGTCTGAACTCTGAATTCAGAGACAGATGTTAGTAAAAATCCTGTCCAATGTCTCCTTAACGTTTACATTTTTACCAGGTTTGAGATACACTTGCACGACTATTCTAATACATTGAGGTAATGGAAAATGTCCTCAGTTTTATACACAAATCTCCCTAAATTAGAAATGGTTTTCCATTTCAAGCATCCAGCATCAGGCAGCCTCTTTCTCCCCTTCACTGGACAGTTTTCTCAGGGCAGGGTCTGCTGGGCAGAAAGACAAAGTGTGGTGTAATATAGGGTCAGACAGAGCCACGTCTAGAGACCAAGGTTGTGGATGAGCACAGCCTCCTGTGATCCAATCACCCAAAAGGCATCCTGGAGAGCAGAGAAGAAACAGGAATGCCAGCAATCCCTACACCCACCCTCCTGGGAAGCCCCCAACTGCAAGGCAGGCATCTCCCTGCCATCATCTGAGTCAGAAGCAAAAGTCCCCGGGATGCAGCTGCCAGGGCAGCCGTTTCTATTTTCAGCTGGGATATTTGGGTAGCACCATCGAAACCCCTCAGTGCAGAGCACACTCAGTGCCACAGTCACAGTGCCACAGCATGCATGGCTTCGTGCCACTGACTCAGCAGGCATTTTAGCCTGCCTGGACAAGCCAGCAGTGCGGTCACACGCTACGGTTGGAAGCAGGATGTCATGAGGAGAGCAACATGGGCTACCAATATGCCCTTGTGGCAAAGAAGGCCAGCAGCTGCTAGGCTGCTTTAGGAAGAGCAGTGCAACCAGCCTGGGGAGATGAACCTTCCCTGCTCTCAGCACTGGTGAGGCCAACAGCTGGAGGGCAGGGTCTAGTTGTGGGCTCCCCAGTGCAGGAGAGGCATTGACATACTGGACAGTCCAGTGAGCACTGCAGAGATGGTGAAGGACTGGAGCACTTGCAATATGAGGAGACCAGGAGAAAAGGAATGGTTCAGCCTGGAGAAGGCTACTGATGCCTGATCAGAGAAGGTTTAAAAGGTGGATCCAGACTCTCCTCAGTAGTATCTAGTGACATGGAAATACATGAAGTTCCTCTTAAACACAAGAGAACTTGGTTTTCTGTGAAGCTGGAACTGGTTGCCCCAAGAAGTGAAGTTTCTGTCCTTGGAGATATTAAGAACCCGACTGAACACAGTCCTGGGCAACCTGAACCAGTGGGCCCTGCTTTGAGTAGGAGGGCTGGACTGGACTGTGTCCAGATGTGCCTTCCAGCCTCAACTGCTCTGTCATCCTCTCAACTATGTGGTGGTGAAAACCACTTTGTTCAAGCTGTGCACAAGGCTGGTCTCTCACTGGCACAAGGATATTGACATAGGAGTCCTCTTATCCGAGAGGCAGCAGATAAAAAGAACAATGTAGAAATGGAAAACTGAACCATTAGAGGCCAATTGGGCACATGCAAAGCTATAGGTGGTGCTGTGTCCTAGTGTATGTCATTACTTGAAGGTACTTGCCCAGCCCACTCTCCTCTGTTCAGACCCCACAAAATTAATCAGTGTTTGCCCATAATTTTGTATAAACACTGGCCAAACTGATGAAGATCAGATTTGAAGTCAGTCTCTTCCTCTGCCCAACAGTGTCCAGCAGCAGATGCTTACAGAAATAACACAAGAAATAAAACACTAGTTGTGCCTTCCCTAGCACACCCTCCAAATCCCATCTACCAGCAATTCAGGAACATCCTGTGCCAAGGCTTTGCAGCCCTATCAGTTTTCAGTAGATCTTGATGAACTGTTCTGTGGGGTTTTTTTTTGTTTTGATTTGGGTTTTTTGTTTTGTTTTCTTTCATTCTGTTTAACTATTGCTTGATCTCCTCACTGTACATCCTGTCCCATGAGAAATATGAGTAAATGCACCCTCTTGACATTGCTCACCATTTCTAAGATCTACCTTGCAAAGCCCTTTTCTGAACTGGAGAGTCTGTACTGAATGTGCCTCCCACAGGCAGCTTCCTTTAATTAGACAAATTTGATCAAGACTGACTTGTCAGGGGTGTTCCAAGGACCTTTCTGTCACTATAGCAATGCTGAGTGTGCACAAAAGGCACATTGTACACAATGGGCAGAGAAATGCAAGCATGGAAAGATTCTGGAATACTTCCAGACACCTTGAATCACCACTGGAAAAATCACTTGCACCAAAGCAGAAGGGGCCAGGAGGATGTACAGCACAAGAGTCTGGAGGCACTCTATGCTGATTTTGGTATAGCAAACCCAGATGTTACCAGCAGAAGGAGCATAAAGGAAAATATCATCAGTATCAGTGGCTGGCACCAGTGTACCAGCTGCTATTGTGTGCCCTAAACCTGCAGATACACTGCCTGAATTCCCTCAAGAAGCCGGGCAATTAGAAAAAAACATTTGAATGCAAATCTAGGCCTCTGAAAGAAAAAGAGTCCTCAGGGTATAGGAAATTATGCCAGTGTTAGAATCCTTCTCTCTTTCTGAGGCTGAACACATTAAAGGCAAGGAATTGGCAAATTTTGTATGGCAGAATCTTTAGAGACATGAGCAGCTTTTAAAATATTTCCAGGGTGCCTGGGTTTCAGTTTTTGAATAAGCAAGCAGATGTGTCTGATGAGCCTTTGCAAAGCTCTTGTTCTCCTGCCACTGCTCTTGGAAAGCAGCCCCTCATTCCTGATTGTCTTCTGCCATATTTTACTTAGCTAAAAGCACCAAATGACATCAACCATGGTAAACAACAGAATGTTATCATGCAAAATACAAAGCTCTGCAAAAACCTTAGAATGGGAGAATATAGAATATAATTAGGATAAGTCAGGATCTGAAATGTTGAAGAAAAAAATGTTAAAATGGATAGTTTGGCAGAAGGAGAAGAGTCTACAGTTATTAGTAACAACTGAAGCAGTAGAGAGTGAAGGGAATATTTCAGTCTTCCAGAGCAAAAAGGCCACAGACTGGAGAGACTCAGCTGGTGAGAGCAGAGCCAAGGTAAAGTGCTAGCACCAAGCCAGGGGCCAGGCACAGACTGAGGGTGGGCTCCTTGCTCAAATGCAGGAGCTGTGCTTTTAAACCCAGCAGCTCAATCCGGGGCATTTCTCATCCCTGTTTTGGTCTTCAAGAATTTTATGCTTTTCAGAGTCTGGAACACTTAGGATTGATAGGATTGGGGTGGCAGAGAGCACTAACCATAGTGGACGGCTCATGACCAAGCCTTGGGGATCTTAGCCTTCCTCTGCTTCAGCTCCTCCCAGCTTTCTGGGAGCTTAGGAGGTCAAGAGGATGCAGTTGACAGGGCAGCTGCAACAGGCAGCTTTAAGCATTACCTTCTGGAATTTTAGGAAAGAATATGCACTTCTGTCCCTCCCAAGAAGTGTCAGCATTTCTCAGCACATAAATAGAATTGAAAATAAAAATTCAGCTTTATAACACTTCTTAAAGTTGGAAGTTGCTTCTAGGCACCACAGCCCCAGCATGAAGATCAGAAAGAGGCCAGAGCAGCCACCAAAGCAGCACAGGACATTTTGTGGTGAGGTAGCACAGAGACAGAGCAAACCTGATCAGCTTGAAACTAGCTGGGATTTAGCCTCAATAAACCCAGAACTATGTTTAAAACCATTTGAGAGGTTTCTATCCTGTAATCATTTCCCCAAACCAGTACTAAGTCAGTGTTCACACTGTAAGTATTGCATTCATCTGAGGAGGAACAGCAGCCACTCCTGAGCACTGAGGAACAGGGAAGGCCCTTGGTGGCACAGCAAGAGTGTGGAAGCAGCTTCATGTGACTCAAATTTTCCTACACCAGGGGCCACTCCTCCTGCCCTGTAAAACACAAGAGGTGGACTCTGAGGAAGGCAGGTTCCCTTCTGGTCTTCCAAAATAAAAACTGGGAAAGTAGAATTCAAGGCTTCTGAGCAGCATGGAGTGGGAAGTCTTTAGGGTTGCCCCTGCCTGTGGAAGGGGGAAGGTGAAGGCAGTGTCCTCCTGGTACAGGTCAACAGACCACACCAAGTACTTCCCACAATGTGTTATTTGTTTCAAGATGTGTTATTTAGTGTGTTGCTTTAGAGTTAAAAACTTGCATCCACAATGCAACACCTAAAGGACTTTTATGACAAACGTGCCAAGTGCAGAATATTCCCTTCCACAGCTCATATCAGAAATTGAAAAGCTAAAAAGCAAGGGATTAGCAAAGACATCACAGCACAGTTTATCTCCCAGTCAATCTCAGAATTAAGAACTGGAAAATTTTTGCAAAACTAAGCATGCATGACCATGCAAAAAGTAAATGAACCAAGGCACACATTCTAGCCAAGCAGCACCTCATTTTATTGAGTTCCAGTAACACTGCATCACAAACAAAATTTGCTTTTTGCTTCTCAGTATTAGTCACTTCTCAAATGAAAATGTGATTATGTTCAATAATAGTAAGAGAAAACCAAGAAACAGGAGAAAGAATAAAATTAGACAAGACTGCGGAGCCAGTGTCCTCTTTATGTGTCCCCCTCATGTCAGAGAAATTCAGTTCTTGGAAGTGCTGTTAAATTTTCTCACATCAGTGTCAGGGATTGAATCCCAGGACATAGTATTTGATGAATCAAATATATCACAGATTGCTACGAGCTGTGCTGTAATTCTGAAATCACATTTGGGCTCTTTTCAGTGGGACAGAAAGGATTTGAGAGAAAAGTTCAGGTTAACCAAACACATTTCCCCACTGGCTCCCTCAGTAAAGCTTAGCACAAATGTTAAACATAATGCATTTTGTGTCCTAGTTCCACAGAAAAGATGAGTGTGCAAGACCTGATATGGTACTTGCAACACCCCTCAACCCACTGAGACATAGCTCTGGCCACCCCTGCTGAGTTGTGTTTTCTGCTGTACATGCACAGGAGATTAAAACCAGTGTTAACACAGAAACAGCCACAACTGAAAAACTACAGGATGAGAACATTGTCTGACAATTCTTGCAGACACAACCATGTGCAGCTGCTGACTTATGCCCTGAGAGTTAAGTACATGCTGCCAAAAAAATATTTTAAGGAAGTTTTTCAGCATTAATAGCTACATGTTTCTTCAGTAAATAAAGAATTACATTTTAAGATGTGTCCCCTTCTTCCATGAGGAAGTACTTAAGGTAGCACACGTGATAGTGACAGTTGTGTGTTAGCAGTGTCACTGCTATGGTTGGCTCAGAAGATTTGTCACCCCTAACTCCTCACCAACTCTGTCACAGTTACAGCTTACATTTCTGACTGGCATATAGCACCACCTAAAGAATGTGAGAAAGGCAGAAAGGTATTAGGCAAACAATCATTCCTGAAATATTAAGTGATAATTCATTTATTCCTTTGAGGCAGACTCTCTTCCTTCTCTCTAGTTTCCAGGCTTCCTAGTCTTCATAGACCAGGTGCAACCCAGTTAAGAAACTTCATAGCAACTTCAAAACCAAGAAAACATGCCTGGAAAAAGAGAGCACAGAACAAATAAGGATTCTAAAAATCTGTTTCAAACAAGGCTGCACTATGAAAACCTAACGTGGTTTACATGAAAGGAGGAAGAGGACATAAAAAGTCTTGAACCAGAGGCAAGAATTCTACTGTATCCCTCCACACAAAAGCTGAACTTAGGCTCTGTTAGGCTCCTTATTTATTGAAGGGGAAGTGAAGGGGAACTCATTCCTTCTTCTACAGCTGAATGTACAACCAGTAGATAAAAACTATCAGAGAAAGCCAACAAAGAGCTTTCATGCAAAGCTTTGAAGAAAGATTTACTTGTTGCTCCTAAAGTACCATTTTAGAATCTGGACACCAACAGTCAAAAGTACCTGCAGTGACAAGAACCTCACTGAAATGGTACAAGAATAAACAGGTAGTTGTGTCCCCTCCAGACTGCAAACACTCACTGAGTGTGGCCATGTCCCCAAAACCCATCCGGAATCACAACGTACTCACCGCGTTAGCAGGAAAGGCCCTGATCATCACAGCTGTGAACCCCTTGTACAGAGATGCAACTCCTTCCTCTCTGATGAGTTCCCTCAGCACATCTCTAAAGCCATTTGGGTATTTTCCTGCAGGAGCTGAAAGGGATCCACAAAGCATTAGCCCAAATGTGTGGCAGTGACAAGGGCTGAAGGATGTGCCATATGTAACAGCCCAGGATTTTCAACAGGTTCTCACTGCTACAGCAAACAAAGAAGACAGCTCAGTAAAGGCTCATTGAACAGGAGTTAGGTGCTCACCATGACCAAAGAATTTACATCATCAAGTCATTGCAGGCAGGGAAGAAAGGAGAATAACTTTTGTCAGGGTTGGAAGTCTGAGCTTTTACTTGCACTGCTGATCACAGTTCTCCAAAGAGCTGCACGTAGGTGATAGAAATGTCAGATATAAAAACTGATGAAGCTGTTTAATAAGAAAATGATCACATGCCCCAGCGAAGAACAGCAACAGACTTCAAATGAAAAGCACAGGATGTTCTAATGCTGATGTTACATGGATATGCTGAGGTGTTTTTTAAAAGCTACTCTACTCAAAAAACAATTTCTTCCTTCTCCTGACACTGCCCTGGGAAATATTGCCTCTGCCAGCCCTCTGAAGAGGTAATCCACAGATCAGCCCAGCTAAACAGAACCACCTTGAGCCTACGTCATCCACACAGCAGCACTGGGGACTGGCTCAGTGGAACAGGATCAAAACTGTGATGTGTTTCACCCCACAGCCCTTGGTATGGTACTAACAACTACAGAAGCCATTGCTCAGAGAAAAAGAAATGAGGTTTCCTTCACTGATTATCATAATTTGTGACTCAAGAAAAATGGTCACTGTCCAGTGGAGAATTGAGTTCACAGAGACAATGGGGAGCCTTAACAAAATTATTCGTTGGCAGGACTGGCAGAGAAACCAAGGGAAAACCTGTCAAACTCTGTTGAAGCACAAGACCTGGGCCCATCCTAACTGTAATTAGGCCACAGACATTAAAGAGCAGAGCTGCCAGCTTGAAAGCAATGCTCTCAGCAAGTCACACCCTGTTACTATAAACTGCAGATAGGCTACAATTTATACAATTATGTCTGAAGTGAAATAATAAATCTGAAGTGAAATAATAAAACATCTCAAAGAATTACATTTGTAACAAAACAGCTATGACAATTCTATTATTATGAGTTCTATGCTTAGGTTTCAAATCAGGTATCTCAAGTCAGGATCATTATATTATCAAGGAGGCAGAAACAGAGCTGTGCAGCCCAATGCGCCACAAATTTATGAGGAAACCAACTGGAATGCTAGGAACACCCTTGGGTTTTTCATGCACTTGTCTCGAGCAGCATTCAAGACATGCTGCCTCCCAGAAGGCATCTTCCATCAGTGCCCAGCTCATTCCCAGGAGCACCACACTGAGTGACACACTGGAATGCAACTCACCAGTCTGGAAACGTGATTTCAGCACGTCTGGTGGAATGGCAACTGCCCAGTTGAAGATCCCAGCCAGGCCCCCAGCAAAGAGGATCCTAGGCACACTGAGGTCACTCACACTGTGGCAGGATCAGAGTGGGGTGGGAGGAAAAAGTGAAAAAAAATATTTTAAAAGAAAAAAAAAAAGTCAAACTCATTGTTTTGACCAATGTGACGATCAAAAAGTTAGCCTGGCTGACAGCCAGAAGGCAGCACAATGCTGCAGACAGTATCTGAGTGATATGAGAGTGCAGTATCTGAGCAACCTTTCCAAGATGGACCAACTCCATCCTAAAGATTCAAATCTTTTTATTCAGCAGCACACACATACATGCTCTGTGAAAAAAAACAAAAACCAAACCAACAAACCAACCAAACCTCCACAAAAAAATCAAAAAAACCCCTTAGCATGTTATGCACATAGAGGGTTGAAAGTGAAGTCCTCCTTTCAGTATTCCTTACTTGGCCCAAACTGGAATCTGAGAGAAACTCAGAATATTGTTGTAATTGTCAGTTAACCCCAGAGCAAGTCAGCCCAACTCAATGAGCAACCATTTTTCTTTTTTTTTTTAATTTGTTTTGATGATACTGCTCTAAATCTCTTTGTAACTGGGGAGATTAATCAGCAGTGTCTGGGAAGTCCAGAAAGTGATGACTGTGAGATTTCACTGACCTCTTTCCTTCAGGGGTCAGAATGTTCTTCAACCACTCGTACGTCATGAAGTACATTCCACTGGCTGGGACGTCTGGTGGGTAAACAACAAAGGCTGTGAGGGGTGGGAAACCAAAGGAAGCACAGAGACACACCAGCTCCATGCCAGCTCAGCAACACCACTAAGTACATACAGATTCCTTTTCTGAACCTCTTCTACAAACAAAATAAAAATCTTCTGCTGCCTTAGAGAGAGGAGTCTGAACTTTCCCATGGAGAGCAGGTGCTAAAGGCAAGAACTGAGAAAATAACTTTTCTGTCAGCAGCCTTTCAAACCAGACTGTAATCTGGTTGCATTACACTAATGATGAGACAGCTCTAAACTGTCCAAATTTCTGCATAGCACATCACAGCAGCACAGGAACTTCATGAATTTTACACACTATTCATTCTAATGATTCTATTTGGGGATTTTTTCTGTGTTTTTTAAAGCTGTTCCCACAGCCTATTCTTATCCCATACCTAAACTAAAGAACCAGCCCCTATCTAGGGACACTGCCAGAATTACACTGCAGGCTGCTACACTTGTGTGAGAAGCAGAGGATAGAACAAATTCCTAAACTGAAGTAACAAAATACAGAAATCTCAGTTTTTCAAAGGGGAATTACTAAAATACATAAAGGGTTCTGGGTCTGTTAGTTGTTGTTGTATTTGAGAGAGGGGTCATGACATCCCAGTCCAAAATAACCCAGACTCAAAAGGGTAGAAAGCATAACTGCTGCCACCACGTATTTTAAAACAGTCACAGATAGGCACAATCCTTCTCTCAAGGAGAAAAAAAAGAAAAAAAGAAGAAAATAATTTTTTAAAAAAGCCCACTTCTGTATTTTTCTCTTCTCTTTGTTCTCTCTGCTCCTCTCCTGAAGTCTCTCATTCCTCTTGGCTCCTCAGATCTTAATTACTTCCTATATCCCTCTGATCCTTGTCATCTAATCTCTTCCTCACTCACTGAGAATCTCATGTTTATTTCTCAGGCCCTTTGAGGCACTGGAGTAGCGCTGCAGACTGAAAGAAAAAAAAAAAAAGAAAGAAAGAAAATGGGTGACACAGCCCCTCCAATTGGCTAAAGGGACTGTGAGATCTCCCATACTGTGTCTGGTTTCTTATCCTACAGTCCCCCTGCCCCAGCAGGGACCAGGACTGTCCCTTACCTCTCATGAGGGTCAGCACCGTTCCCTTGTACACGCCCCGGATCCCGGCCTCGCGGTACAGCTGCTTGGCACAGTCCAGGGAGCCACTGTACTTGGTTTCACCTGTAGCTGCCTGGATCTGCAGGATTAAAGTGAGAGTTTGTGACGAGTGAAGGTTTCTGGTCAATGCAGAATCGTTCAGTCAAGGGTTAGAAAGCTTCACATGTGTTTTTAGAGAGGAAGGAGCACATGCTCTTGCCTAGGGAACCTCTGCCTCATTTCCTCAAGCAGCTCTCACACTGAAGCTGAGGCTGTGGTTACCGTTTCATGCAAGGGACAGATTCTCCTTTATTTTTCCACAGTGTAAGTTTGAAACAATTCGAGTCACTTAGGTAATTCCAGACAAAAGTAGTCCTCAAAGAGTTCAGTGAAATTCAAACCATTTGTATGTGTATAAAAGCTCCCATGATAATATCCTGTCTGTCAGAACTAACATGTGACCACCCATCACCGTATTAAGAGTTCAACACAGTCTGAAACAAGCAGAGCTTCCCACACCTGTTAAAGATGGTATTTCATTTGTTCAGGTTTACATTTTCCAACAATACTTTAAAACTCCTGCAGGAGGTGCAGAGCTAACAGCCACACAAATGTCAGAACACTGTTCTGAAGTGCATTCCTTAGCTCTGCATGAGGAGCTGTCAAGGTAACAGAACTTCCTTACACCAGAAAGAATCTCATGATCTAGCATGTTTACACTTTTTTTTTTTTTAATGAAAAGTTTCATTCAGAAAAAATTGACTTTTCCATACTTTGAAGTAGACTGAGGCATCCATGGATGCCTCATATATTGTCCCATAGCATAAGGCTTGAGCTGTGTAAAAAGAATAGAGCAATTAATGCTGTGTGTACTCATACTGTCATGGTGAGTTTGTTTAATGCTTCTTCGTGACACAGCTGCATAAAATGACAGTTGTCTCAGTCCTGTCAAAAAACAGAACAGAGTAAATGCACTAACCAAAGAAATTCCTGCTATGGAAAGACAAGACCCCTAAAATTAAATTCCCATCACCACCATCCAATGCCTTACCTGTAAAAGGCACTTGATTCTCTCTCCTGGAGCCATGATTACTGTTGTGAACACTCCTGACAACATGCCAGCAGCAAACAGCTGAGGATATCTGCCCCAAGGAAACAGAAAAGACCCTAACACAACACAGCACACAGGAAACGAAGGGCAGAAAGACCCCTGCATCACCAGATGGTGCTGTTCCACATGAACATGGCAGTGGAACTTGAAATGCATCCACTGCTTTTATCAGTGCAGAAGTGCCTTGTCAGTGCAGAGCTAAACATTTAAGACCTCTGGGACTCAAAGCACTGGTTCCTACAGCAACCACAACTCAGCTCTTCATATCCATTCTATTTGCTAATATTCCATCTACTTGCATTTTTTGCTATAGCATTCCCCATTCATTTTCATTCCCAAATCTCTTCCTCCTCCATTCTTCCCATACTCTCCTCAGTGACCCCAGATTCCACACATATTCCTCCTGGTGCAGCCAGAAGCCTCCTTTCCATAACCTCTCACTCCTTCACTCTCTGCCAAAGCTGAGTCTGTCGTACCAACCTGCCATGATCCCAAACATTCTGCACCTGCTTTCACGTGGCAAAGTCTCCATGACAAAAATCCCTTAAACGAGTTTCTCCATCACAAAACTATATTTACATCCAGCCTCCTGCTACTTCCCCTAGTAAGATGACGTAACATCTCAATTCAAGTAAATTCCACACCTTCCACTTCTCTCCACTTGCCCAAGAGATGGCATTCTATTCCACTTCTTACAGCTTTCTCTACTCAAATTCCCATTATATCTTCCAGACCATTCAGACCTCCCTCGCCACTCCACATGCACCTCCTACTCAAACTAGGTTTTGAGGTTTTCAGCTCACCTTGGGATTATTCAGCCCCAGAAAAGGCAGGATGGGCTCCTCAGGTTTCTCTCCATCTTCTTCTTTCTACAACTTCCCTTCAAAATCAGCATGGCTTGCCTCTAGGCCCAAAACCACAGCACTAGGAGTCTGATCTTTATTTTTGGGTCTCATATCCCAAGCCCACTGTACCTTCACTGTGTCAGGTCTGCACCCACAGAACAGCACAGCTGAGCACAGTCACAGTACATACACTATTTGTTCTTTTCCACTGCTTTTCTTGAAAGGAATTCTACATAAAGACTCAAAAAAACTACGTTGTCCTTCTCCAGCTTGCTCTTTAAAACTTCCTCTTGGTACCATGTGTATAAAACACAAGGCACTGAGGTGATCAGGCTGCTGGGAATAAGTAAATGGTGCATTTGTTGTTCAGTCTCTACTGTTCCCCTGGCCTTTCCCTTCAGTCTTGCCTGTGTGAGGACACTGCCATGGTATAACAGAGGGCATGTGAGCAGTTCCCCAGCACCTCACTGCTTCCCTCCGAGCAATGGGAGCCGTGTTGGCAGTGGCTTGTATTGCAGGGCCAGGTGTGCTCACACCAGCCCTGTGCAGGGAAGGCTCCAACAGAAACCAAAACACCCCACAACAGCTGGCTCCATACGATGGGCTCCTACTTGCTGACAGAGCTCCTACCTAGCACAAAAATAATGGAATAAAATGTTGCTGAGCTACTGCCCAGTCCCTGCAGATCAGATCCCTGTAAATCACAGCTCGGCAAAGCCACTGCAGTACTTTATGGGTGGGGGGCTTTCTTCATGCACAGGCTGGCTTGTAGAAAGTCCCATCAAGTTTTCTCAGCTTCCTATTGCTGTTTCTGAAGGTCAAACATGCCTGAGAGGAGGGCTGCTCAAAAATACCTCTTTTCAGAAATAACAACAGAACATTTTTTTAGCTGTTTTCATATCCTAATGAAGGGACACATGAAGATTCATAACTAACAGGGAAAAGAGAATCAGGGCTGTGAATGTTGTCAAGACTGCTTGACCATGAATTTATTGTTCCCATAGTTTCTGTTAACAGCAAGAGTGTTGGCAGGCAATCATTACATAACTCTCACTGTACTCATCTAAACCGGAATTGTTCCTTAATGGCTCCTTCTTGCGTAGAAAGGGAATTGCATCGCACCTGCCCACACAACGTCTCTTTTTAACCTGTGCTATCAGTCCCACGCTTCCAGAAGCATTAAAACATGAGTATTTTATTTTTCAGAACTATATTTATAACCTAGGAGAAGACACAAATTTACACCACAACTCAACGTGTGACAATGCAGTAAGAGCCTCAGGATGCCTTTCCCAACCGTCTGATTAACCAGGAACTCACGTCAAAACATCGTCAGGTTTTCTCTGCTGGAGTCTTTTTCCCAAGCCAAATCCAAAGAAGCACACAGCAAACATGGGTGTCACTCCGATGATAGGAGCTGCCATTCCTCTATATAAGCCTCGGACTCCCTGCAAGAACATTATCACAGGAATTACTTGGCTTTGCATAAACTTTGCACACATTTCAACTTGTTGAGAAGAGAAAGGCAACAATCCAGGATAGGATACATCTAACAGTCAAATTGATCAGAGGAATAAAAGGGTTTGTTGTTTATTTGCAGTTATACATGTTTAGCTGAGGCTCAGGGACTGCTGCAGGGGAAAGTTATCCTTCCTGGGAAACACTGGCACCACTGATACCGTTCTGTAACAATACCCATCACTTGCATGTACATCTCAAGTATGAGCAAGTGAAGTTAAAAGCCATGTGAGTAAGAGCCTTAATAGATTATGTCAAGAAAGAACACTCTGAGCCTACACACAGAAATGCACCTGTGATTTATTGGTAACTTGTCAAATCCAGTAGTGTAAAATCTTGACACTGAACCTAAGAATGCTGAAACTAATTCACTCTTTAACTAAAGGAAGAGCCAGGGAGAGCAACTGGAATGCCTTCACTCCCCACATGAATTCACTTTGGAAAAGGTTCAAGAGCAAATTATTTTTTGTTTCCTACCCTAAATCCAAACTTTTTCCCCACACAACATCACATTCCTGATGTTTTATACATTCCTGATATTTCTTTTCATACACTACACATATGAAAAAGCTTTAATGCATACCCCAGCAGCTGTGTTTATTTCATTTCTCTTGCCTTTAAACTGAACTTTTTCCAACAAAAACTTTTTCCAGTAAAAAGGAGAGCTTCCTAGAGGCTAGACACATCAATTAAATATTTGCTGGTCTCTGCACCCCCTTCTTCCCCCTGCCCCAATAAACCAGTGCATCCCAGAACATACTGAAGTCTTACAGGCACAACTGGCTCTGCCATGAAATTACACCTGGCTGTGAGATTAACCACTGCTGCTCAACCTCCCCATGAGCATTGGGAAGCAAAAGGCCTTGGCAGAGAGGTTTAGTAGTTTTCCTTACAGAAACGGATGAGTATTGAGTAGGAGTAGAGAAGCAGCACTGCTTTTGAACTTCCCATCACAAGGCTATTATTATGGCTCAGCTCTGACGTCCGTGCTGCAGCAGGGGTGTTAAAAACTGCCAGGGATTCAGAGCTGGCACAGCATTCCAGTCTTTTGTGGGAGAGACCAGGGGAGCAAGATTTGCTTTGCTTATATAACAACTTGTTAATACCACATTGGAAGTAGATTTCAGATTTGAGGCAGATCTTTCATTCAACAGGGAGTTACCTAACAAGATCCAGCAGCTAGAAATGAGACTTCAGGCAAGCAGATAAACAGTTGGGTTTTACAACCATTATTTCCAAATGGTAACTAGCTGCTGAGAAAACTTTAAAAGCACAAAACTGGACTCTCTTTTAATTAAAGACTTTAAAACAAGGCTGTGTGCTTTTCTAAAAACAAAACAGACTAGCTCAACAACATGATCATGATGATTCAGGAGTAAAAGACACTGTCCACCTTCTAGAGAAGGTTGAACAACTACTATAATTGACACTCTGGGAGAAAAAAATCTATAAATTAAAGATCCTCTGCCCTCTTATAGGTGGCATAACACCTTACAGAAGAAAGTAAAAGTACTGCTTGTATCAACAAAAGTTATTATCCGTTTTAGAATTTCCAGAGATGACTCCAAATACCAGCAAAATTTCACTAACTACAAGGCCAAAAAACAACTGCCAACATCCACTCCAGTCTATAACTTCAGACATTAATATCATGCCATTTTGAATCAAAAACATTTCTTAGCAAAACAAAGATACATGAACCCAGAGCATGTGCATGCTAAGTATTCCCCAAGCTTTGTAATCTGCTTACAAATGTTAATTAGAATCAATTAAACCGATAACCCAGGAATTGTATGGTCTCTGGGGGGCACATGGTTCCATTCCTACAATGTACAGAAACAACTGGTAGATGTGGCAGGTGTCACAGTACCTCTCCAACAAGAGTCTTTCTGAAGCAGTCAAAGGTCCCAGAATAGAGAGGGGCCTGGCCAGGCTGTGGCTTAGGCTGGGTTTGCAGTCTGACCTAGTAAGAGGGAGAGGAAAACATTATTTTATTAAATATTACAATCTAAACTTTGATTGACAGAACACCGCCAGCTGTTATGGAGCATGTTTTGTGACCGGACCTGAAGATATTGATAGAAACACTGACATCATTTTAGCCCTTTGCAGAAGGGAAGGGGTTGATTTTTAATGTAATGAGTAGTTTATATATTTAACTAATTAATTGCTGCGATGACGTCCGGATGACGACCCCAGCTCCCTGGACCCTACAGGGTCACTCCTGGCCTCCCCGTGGCGCAGGGGCACAGGGTCCCGCCGAGGGACGGGGCTGGCGGGCGCATCCCAGCTCGCTACTCCACCGGGAGCACGGACGCTCTTTTCCCGATTTTTCACGATAAACCAGGACTGCGAGACGCCCGGCCGCCGCACCGCCAGGGGGCGCCCTACAGCACTTCAGGGAGCCAGGCAGCCTACTCGCGGCGCATACCGGAAGCCCCGCCTCCCGCGCAGTTCCTGCCGGGAGCTGTAGTTCTGCCATGGCGCCCGCCGGGACCCGCGCCGCTCCCGCGCAGTTCCTGCCGGGAGCTGTAGTCCACCCTCCAGTGTCCCGCACCGAGTACCGGCCGCCCCCCTTGTCCCGGGCCGTCCCGCGCTACCTCACCTTGATGGTGTCCAGCGGGTGCCCCACGAACACCAGGCAGACGCCCCCGAAACCGCCAGCGAAGAAGTTCTTCAAAGGGCTGATGGGCTGCGGCTGCTTCGCCATGACGGCGGCGGGTGAGAACCGGGGTCGGGGCGCTGCGTCCCTGCCGAGCCAATGCCGCCCCCTCCGCGCCGCGACCTTTAGCCCAGTGCGGGGCACGCCGGGAGGCGGGCGCGGGGCGGGCCGGGACCGCGGCGGTGCGAGGGGCCGCTCCCGGCGCTGCCACCGCGCGCGGCCACTGGGTGCTGTCACCGGTCGAGGCCGGCCCGGGGGCCGCTCCTGGGAGCGGGGGGCCGCTTCCCCCCGCACATCCGCAGTGGTTCAGCCGTTCCCCCCGCTCCAGCGCCGTGGCCCGGCCCGGCCCCGCCCCGCCCGGCGGAGGTGACGCACCGGGCCCGGCGGTTCCGGCGCGCAGGAGGAGCTCGGGGCGCTGTTCTTGCCGCCCGCCTGCCCGCCCGGTAAGTGCGGGGCCCGGCCGTGCTGTGCTGGGGGTCTCGGTGGGGCCCTGCTGGGACTGGGGCGAGACCGGCGGGGGGGATGCGGGGCCGCTTGTCCGTGCCCGGTGCTGAGCTCGGTGCTACGCCCCGGCAGAAGCCGCAGCCCGAAGCTCTCGGGCTCCAGGCGGCCGTGCGGGGGCCCCTCCTCGCCCTGCCGCCGCCCGGGCTTTCCCCGCACGGCTTCTCTCCCGCGGTGTTCCTGCTCCGCCCTCCCACAAATCTGCGGCGCTCTGGCTGTGCGGGACAAGCGCAAGCGCTGGTCTCACGCATTCCAAAAGAATGGACCCGAGGTAATTTAAATGCGATGGGTACCGCTCTGCCCGAAGCCAGAGGTGCTGTGGAATACGTAGCTATCCGTAAAACAACTTGTTAAAAGCGACGATAGGTTAGAAAGGGCAGGAGTGAAATGGATCAGATGAGTTGGGAAAGTGGGAAAGATAAGGCAGCCGTGATAGTGTGAACCAAGGCAGGCAAGAGGAAGGCAAGCTGGTGTGTTCCCGGGGGAGCGTGATACAGCTGGAAAGAGGTTCCTACAGGGTCGTCTGTGGTGAAAAGAATAGGGCGTCTTCTGGTTTCTCTGTCTTGGATGAAAAAATTCCTACCTAAAAACAGTGGAGAAGAAACGGTGAGGTGTGCCCTGCATATGTGAGGAGGCAGTTGGGGATGATCCACGAATTATGGGTTTGGGTGACATAGATGAAGATGCAATTAGCATCGATAGCCAGCATGGAGCTGAGGCTAATGGATAGTTTGAGGGAAAAGGGAGAATGTTAGCCAGTT
The DNA here is from genome assembly GCF_049639895.1 of Pseudopodoces humilis. Taxonomy (NCBI): domain Eukaryota; kingdom Metazoa; phylum Chordata; class Aves; order Passeriformes; family Paridae; genus Pseudopodoces; species Pseudopodoces humilis. The sequence goes on along the minus strand of NC_142212.1, from coordinate 12,233,574 downwards.
TAAAGGTTACGTGGATAAGGAGTCTAGGAGATAGACTTAAGTCGCACGTTCTCTTTTTCAGATAAATAAAGAGGTGAAAGAAGAAAAAAACGTGTGAAAGGGTTATGAAATATCAACAAAAAAATAGGAGGAGCATTCTCCAATTGGAGGAAAGTTATTAGAGGAATCCAATAAGGGTTGGCAGGAAATAAGAAAAGTGATGTAGTGGGACAAGGAATGAGGTGGGATCACATAATGTGTGGCACTATGGAAGGCATTTTGTTTCAAAAGACCTTGTTAAGAATTGTGTTGCAAAGCAGGAGTCAGGGAAAGGACACGGTTGGAGATGATAGACAGCAGAGTGTAGGGGTGGGTGTGTTTAGGAGTTCCTGCAAGAGACTGGAGCAAGGGAGCTGACTAAATTGTATCAGTGTTAGTGAAGATACAGGAGTATCTTGGATAAAGGTGATAAAGGAGGAGATCATCCTCCCTTAAGTAGGAAAGTGATCTAAATATGGTTTAAAATTTTATAATTTGGTCTTGGGAGTTATGGTCATTATTTAATCTAAATAATCCTTGCTTTTTTGACCCTGTCTTTTGAACTTAACATCTTTATGTCTTAAAAATTAGTGCTATCAAGTAGTAGCTGTCTTGTCTGTGTATTCAAAGTGTTTGATTTGGGCTTTGGGCTGAACATAGGTGAGTTGTTCCTGGTTTTCCTAGTACCCTCCTTTGCTTTGTCCACAGAGCCTGTGCCTTGTGCTTCTTCTCCCTTCACTTGTGTCAGTGTGATGTTCAGTTATACTGGAAATGAGCTCTTTCCTAGAAAGCTGGGACAGGAGTCACAGAAGTCACCCAGTCCTGCAGCTTGATAAATCCATATGTCCATTTGCCTGTGCAAACAGTTCCTCTGATCACAAAAATGTGCTAGTGGCACAGAGAGACATCTCTGCACTCCTCTCACCCCCTCCCCAGTGACTGGTGTGTAATTGGGAGGTACTGGGCAGGCCCATTATTCTACCTGGATATCTACAAACATCTCACTGCTTGAATGTGACTTGCCATGCGCTGGAAGAGCAGAGGACCCAGTGTTCTCCTGGTTTCCTGGTTTTGCTTTTTTTTTTTTCTCCTTCTATAGTGTGGAATGATCTGAATGAGTTTGAGAAGTTCCCTGGCCTGTGAAACTTGATCAGGCTTTATGGTGGCTGAACAAAGAAAGTTGTTGCACACTGGGCTATTGATAGTCCACACTGGGGTTAGAGGCTCAAATAAGTCATTCTTTAAATATAAGTTTTAGCTGGTAAAGATCCATTCTTTTATGCAAGAGCTCAGTGTCAATGCAGATTAAGCCCAGACTCTAAGCAGGGTAGAGGGAGGGATGAAGGTTTGCCTTGTGTCTGCCAAATCAGATTTCACATCTGTCTCCTTCCAGTATGGAGGGACTGTGTGTCTGTTCCTCTGAAGTCCTGTGGAAAGCAGTGCTATAAATTATTTGTGTGCTACGTGTGCTGTGGATAGCTAAGGAATCAAGAGGCAATGAAAGGAATGAAGACCAGAATTCAGGAGGTAATGTAATTAGGTACTAGTCTTCAGCCTCTCTGGAGGTTTGTATCTCCTGAAATCACTGAAGCCCCTCAAATTAATTGTACATCCCATCTCTTCTGGTTATTCTCTGCTGCCTGGTCAGGTGACTGGAAACAGGGAGAAAAAACCAAACAAAAAACCAAAAACCAAACCAAAACAAACAAACCAAAAAAAACAAGAGTTGAGGAAAAATAATTAAAATTTGTGGTTAAGATTTCCTGTACTGTAAAGTCAGGATTATCAAAGCTTGATTATGGCTTCCCCAGCAGCTACAAATTGCAATACTGAGGGAATATATTTGAGTGGCAGAGCTGACAACATAGTAATGCAGAATGGGAGTGTATTTAAGGAACCGAATATGTGCTGCTTGTGGAAAATAGAGCTTTGATTTCAATACGTTTTTATATGTAAAATTCGGTTACAGCATTGTTTTAATTCTTCTGTATTTAATATAGTCTCTCTAAACTAAATAATTCAGTTAAATGGAAATTTTTGACTAGATATGAGATGACCATAATTCAAGGTTGATTCATGCTTTACTGCTGAATCTTTTAGAGCTCAAATTCATATGGTTCCGTTACACAAACAGAAGATTTGTAGTTCAGATAAGTATCAGATGTGTGAATTTTCCAAAACAAATGAGTATCTTAAAAAACAAGAAAAGTTAGCTGTTCTTCTTCTTCCAACAGCTGTCAGTACCTGAGCATAAATTTCTACATTCAAAAGGTAATAAGTATATATATTGGGAAGGCAATAAATAATAATTTTATTTGCCCCTTCAGATATAAGGCCCAAGCCACATCACATTCATTAGAACCAATTTAAAGGGATGAACTATTTTCACAATTTCTTTTGAGATGGCATTGAAGACTGTTAAATTGTGTGCATGTGAGAGATCTGTTTGCTGGTCTTATTTTCTTAAGTCCCGCTTAATGTCTGTAGGTCTGAAGTAATACGGATTTGTTCAGAATATTACAAGTTGTACAGGATATCACAGGTTGCCTTTCTAGCTGCTGTGGTCATAGGTAAGAGGTTTGTGTTTTTCCTGTTAATTAAATAGCTAGGATGCTGTTCTTAAGCATTTCAGGCTGTTGATAAAGAACTTTGTGATAAATTCAGTTTTATCTCTGAGAAGATCTGTAGTGAAGGTTATGCAGCCAGCTTCCAAATGTCAGAAGTCACGGGGCCTGCACTGGGGACTAGGATGCAGTGTAATAACCCAGTCTCCAAGGATTTGGACCTGTCCTGTAAGAGCAGCCTTGGCTTTGGAGGTGCAACAGTCACAGTGGATCCAAACCAGGGACATGCACAGAAGAATCCTCTTTACTGGGCCGTTGGGTTGGTCTGTTCCTAGCTGTTTGATCACCTACTTGTTGTTGACTTGGCACCTCTTACAATTTCTTAGGCACAGAAAAAATTGTTTTTCCTCTCTTAGGAGACAGAGCTCAGATGAAATCAAAAGAACAATAAAGTTTGGAGGAAAAAAAAGAAGCTGCGCTTGCTTCCCTGGTCTGCAGTTTGGCAGGGCATTAAGATGTCCGTGGACATGAACAGCCAGGGCTCTGACAGCAATGAAGAGGATTATGACCCTAATTGCGAGGAGGAGGAAGAGGATGAGGATCCTGGGGATATTGAGGATTATTATGATGGGGTAGCTAACGACGTGGAGCAGCAGGGAGCAGATGCCTTTGATCCAGAGGAATATCAGTTCACCTGCTTGACTTACAAGGAGTCGGAGAGCACTCTGAATGAACACATGGCCAGCTTGGCTGCCACGTTAAAGGTGAGGAAAGGTTTCTGCATTAACACAGGTGCAAGACAAGTCTGTGGTTGTGAACAGGCAAATGCTGATAATACAGTTGTAATGAAAGCTGTGGCGACATTGCTGTTACGGGGGGGTTGGAGGAGCATTATTGAAGGTCCCTTGTTTGAAACTGACTCAAAGGTTTACAATTGTTACATACTGGGGCCTGAAAAATCTTCCTCACTGAATGTTGAATTTTTTTTTTGCAGAGCTGAGCTTCATGACCAAAATTCCTGAGTTATAACTCTTTGTATTAACACAATGCAAAGAAGGCATGTAGAAAAGAAACAAATCAAACCATAAATGGTGCAGCTTGGTAAACCTGTGTTTGAGAAGATAACTGACAAATAGGAATGCTAAAACTCTGTAATTCTAACAAAAACACTTTTCTTGGTTGGTTCTGAGAATAACCCTGGACTTTCAAAGACAGGTTAGCTGTCATGCCGGTTTTTAACCCTACAGTTGCAGTGATAGCAATTCAAGTACAGTGAACTTGCCACCTCTTGGGGCAAGTGTGACTTAATTCATCACAGAAAAGTCACACTCGGAGTCAGGTCCATGGTTACTATGCTCAATAAGACTTTTGTGAAGTTTTTTTTCTCTTTTTGTAACTGATTACTTTAGTGTCAGTCAGAAGAGGAGACAGGCCAGGGGAAAGCAGAGTTTTCCAAGCTCTAGATGTGGACAGTGGTTTGAAATTGCTGCTGCTTCTACCTAGTAACAAACCAGGTCTTCTAGTGCTTGCTCTTCTCTGGAACAGTCTCTGAAGGCAGGACAGGTGGTGACTGCAGCATGTAAAAAGGACTGTCTTGGGTAGGTTTTGATTCCAATTCATTCTGTCTGAATCAAATCTAGTTTTTAAAATGAGAGAGATCTCTTGATCTTTATTTGCACATTAATGCCATGTAGAAAGAGTATAACCATGAAGCCTGAGGAGTATGCACCATAAACAACAGGCTTTAAAGGGCACCCATAATTTGATGATTTTGCTATCTGTTATGCTTGTTCCCAGCATTTACCACCTCAGAAAATGAAGTTTTACTTTTTCTTGCTCTTAAACTTCTCTGTAATTACTTCAAAATGTGCATTCTGAGCTCTGAATGCCTGCAGTTCCCTACAGATGATCAGAAACTGGAGGCAACAGAAAAGTACAAATGAGACTAGTTGGTTAGCACTTCTGATCCAGCTGCCAGTTGCTTTTGGTTCTTAGCAGTTAAGATTTAGAACAGCTTTTCTGTACCTTCAAATGGAAGGTTCACCCTCCTAAAAGGTGACCCCTGCCATATTGTTCTCTTGAATTAAATTACAGAAAGCAATATTTTTAGTCTTTAAAATCAGGCTTCCAGTGTTAAAATAAAATTTTCAGGAGCTCTGAGGGTCTCATTGAGCATATATTATAGTTGCCCACACTATACCAACCTGCTAGCTCAAATTTCATCCCAAATAGTACCCAAGGAGAGAAAATCTAGTTTTCTTTTATATCAAGAATATGCCTGTAAATTTACTTTTAAAATTAAATGCTACACACTTCGGTTTATGCATAAGGAGATGAAATTGAATTTGAGTAGCGGTTTGGAAAGATGTGATCTTGTAAGCCACACACTCGCGCTTTAGCCCTCAAAGTGCCACATTAACTCTCTTTTCTCCAGCAACAATATTCTCACAGTTGCACTTCTATTGGGTATCTCTTGTGTATCTGCAGCATTTGCTTTTTGTTTCCTGGCATACTTGCTTGCAGTTCTTCAACAACCTGTCTTCCTTCCCCTCTCTCCCCACCAAGGAAACTTGTGATTTTGTTAGTTTTCTGAGACAAAATGTAATAGAAAGAATTAGTATTGAATTAGTGAGCACAGAGAAGAAAGAAATTGAATAGAGCATGCTGAGCTATTTATAATCACTATTTTCCATGGACTTAATGGATATGAGTAAACAGGGGTAGACTTTTTAAAGAGTCATATAACCTCCTTTTATATTCATTTCCTTGAGCTGTAAAAACTGCTTTTTCTTTTTAAAACTACCTTTCACAATGTCTGGATAGTGATGATTGTTCTTTTGGAGCATCTAGTTAATTTTGATTTCATCTCCTTTACTCCTTTCTCTCCTTTACTCCTTTATGGTAGATACTGATTATGTGGTGCTTTTTCTGCATTAGCTCATACTTAAGGCAGAATGGTTGCCCCAGCAGGGAAGGCTGAAGGTAAATTAAAGATTATCTTCAGGAGGTACAAAGTTGAAGCCACTGGATGACTTGGTATCTGAGTGATATACTATCACAAATTAATAGATTAATACAATTCCCTAAAGCAAATAAAAAATAACTGCAATGAATGGGCTTAAAGTTGTGTTGGAATGTTCTGCCACTGTCTGTTCTCATTAGTTGATTCAATTTCTAAAGTTTAACTCTGGGATACATACATGTGTATTGAGTGGCTTTTTCTTTGTGACGTATTGTCTATACACTTTAAAGACCAGAAACAGTTTTTCAGAGCTTTACATTTTTATATTTGCAATCTGTGCTGTTAGTGGCTAATAACAGTTTAAATAGATAGTATTTCATTTGTTCTGCTCATTAACCCTCAGCGTTTGTTTTTCAAACTGCTTTGCTCAGCTATTTCAGACTGATTGTTAAATTCCTATTTTATCTTAAAGTGTAGCATAAAGAGCGGTCTCTGGACACCTTCTTGGCTTTTGTATTCCCCATGAATTATAGTTGACCTTATTCTCATTCTTGCTGAAGGCACTGAACTGAGCAAACCTTGCACTGGCTGGTTAAAGTCAGGTCAGGTGTGAACACCCTGAACATGTTTAAAAGTTTATATGCAACATTGAAAGAGAAACTCTCTTCAACAAAATGCTTGTGTTTTGTTTATCCCAATTAGAAACAGCACAGTTAAAATTTGAAGTCTGATAAAAGCATGACACCCTACATGTAGGTAAATTTATGTCCTTGTATCTCTTACTGTTGTAGGAAACTTTTGCCTCAAATTCTTCTGACTTGCTTTTTGTCAGGTGTGAAAACCTGAATATAAACATTAATGCAAACAAGGCAGCAGTAAACTAAACCAGCTGTGCTGTGTGACAGGCCTGCCACTACATTAATGATTATTCCAGAGCCATACAGAAGCTAGAGAGATGTAATAAGTGTTACTCTGAAAGTTTCTTCATTTTGGTTTTAGTAAGAACTGTGAGTTCATTTGTTTTCAAGGAAAAGAAAATGACGTCTTTGCTGCTTGGTTAGTGCTGTTAATATGAGGATCTGAGGAAGGTTCTGTTAATACCCTGACTAAAATTAGGACATGCTATCTCTACTGAAGCATACCAGAAGACAATCTCAAAATAATACCCAGAACTGAGGTTCTCTGACCAAAAGGCTTGTGAATTGAAGTAGGTCACTTTTAATTCCTCAAAAGGTCACTTGACCACAGTCAACACTTGTGAAGGACAATGCTCTCAAAAGCAGAGTAGCTCATACTGCCTTCAGACCAGCAAATTAATTCACAGAGGTTCTTTTTAAGAAATACATACAATTATAAGATACAGTATCTTTCAAAAATAATGAATTAAAACAGTATAGTAGTAACTTTGCTTTTGAGATAACTCTGTCAGTTGTCATTGAGTGATTGTGGGTCCTGGAGTGGCTTATCAGTACATGCAAACAGTGTGATCCTCAGCAGTTGTACAAACAAAGCTGAGCCTGTCACTGGCAAGCAATTAAGTGTATGATTATGTCATATTGTTTTTGTTTGTTAATGATGCTTCCTGGCTCTGCTGAGGGTCTCCATACGTGTCTGGAGTATCTGTAATGTTTCAAATAACTGGGAATGGTTTCTCTCTTTCAGTGATAAGGCAGATTTTTCTAGTGTTATTCTTTTTTTGTTTTGTTTTGTATTTGTTATAAACCACCAGATAAAACAATTGCAATTAGAATGTATGAAAAAAAAAATTAGGTTGACTTTAGGTGTTAGCTGATTGTCAGTCATGAGGGAGCTGTGATCTTTCTGCATATGCAAGCTGGCAAGGGAAGATCGTCAAGTTGTTCTACAGGTACTGATGTCTTTCAACAAAACCAAAGGAATTGTAAGACTGAAGAACTTATACTTTTAACTTCACTAATTTGAGTGATCTGCTAATATTTATCAGAGAGCAAAAAGCTTACTTTCTGTGCTTCCTGAAATTACACCTTGTGATGTGGGTTTTTTTTAGCTCTGTCCCTTGAAGAGTAAATCTTAGTAGATGCAAAAAGTATTTGATATCATGATATAATTCTGTTAATCTGTGTCATCACTACTGATCTTTCAGAGATAAACCAGTTTTGCGTATATTCTGGCTCACCAGACTGATGTTGCATCCTTTCATGGAACTAGATTAGTATTTACTCATGAAAACACAGCCCTCTGAGGCTGCTCCACACACTCAGATTGCGCTGACACAGAGCAGTTAGTTTGTAGAGCTGTGTGGTGCGAGCTGGCAGTGCTCTTTTGCAAATACCATCTCCAGCAGACCCAGGGTCATGTGTGTGGGGACTGGCAGCCTGTGTGAGCAGCCCTTCCTGAAGGAGCCTGTTCCCTGCAATCACAAAAGTGTCTGTAAAGAGCCGTATGTCAGGACCCTGGTGTGTCTGTGCCCTGCTGTATTGCTGTTCAAACCATGGCCCAGAATGTGCTATAGGGTGCTGCTTGTCTGAACTAACCTGCAGTGCTGCAGTGTCATTCTTTCAGTGCCACAATGACTTCATAAAACTTTCTGTAATCTAAAATGGCAGTGTTAAAGCCTCACTCTGCCCTGGGTACCTCAGGTGCAGGAGAGGGATTAAAGCCCCTTGAAGTATTAAAATGCATGTACATAAAAATAGGGTTTCAAAAATATGTGTTCAAAGTTCAAGTCCATAAGCACCAACATTGAAAAGTCTTAGTAAGCAGTAAATATTTAAATATAATTATTTATAAATGGCAGAACTTGATAGGCAAATTTGACTTTTTCACAGAACCCCTGTGGTGCTATTTGGCAAAGATTACACACTGCTTCAAAGTACCTGCAAACCCCTAGATTAGTCAGGCCATATTTAGGTTTATATCTATACTGTGTTCTGTATTTTAACACCAAGCCAACATTATGTGGGACATCCAGTCTGAGGCTGTAACCCTTAGGAGCACTCAGGTTTGAGACATACCTTTGTCCTTTACCTGCTTTTTGTTCCCAAACAGAAAGATCCTGGAAGTTCTACAATGCAAAAGTTTCGTTTTTGCCTACACATTCACAATGTCTGTACTTCAGTAGTATCAAGGGGACATGAGTGTGTCTAACTTCAGTGTAACTGTCTTTAGTGTATTTTGTTTTGGCTTATAAAAGTATTTTTGTTTTGTGAAAATGTATTAAGTTTTTGTAGACTTCTGGTCAGCAGAATAAGAGAGCTGGCGGGAGCACCCAAACTTTACAACCTTGTGACACCTTCCTGGAGTCATCTGAGGAGAGAAAACAATTTTGTTACTTTTTGCCCAGGACTGCTGAAATTCTCAACTTGACTGGAAAAATGAGCTGCAAATGTGGAAAGTGATTATAGCCCACACATTTCTTTGTGATTCACACCTTAAGTGTATCTTACAGCCAATATGACTGCAGTGAGCAAAGAAATCTGTTTGCAGCTGTTGATGAGTGTGATCTTGGTGGGAGGTAGAGGCAAGACACAAGTCAAGAAAAATGCCAAAACAATCTCTCAGTAACTGTTTCATGTTGCGAGCTTAAAGCTGGACATCATGATCACAGGAGCAGCATGAAGCAGTTGAACACTTTGCCAAATTTGTACTGTGCCTATTAAGGATGGTGCAGCAGAAACAAGCTGTGTTGTGCATTGTGAAATACTGTGCAGAGCAGATGTTCCTCCTCTTCATCTTTGTATAACAAAAGTAAAACACCCTTAGAGCTGGGATTGTTGAGTGAAGGACTGTCTTATTTGGGACTGAGCAGGTATTACTCATTACAAGGTTACCTAAGCCCTGCTCCACTGTGGCTCTGTGCACACCAGCGCTCCCAGTCTGGGTTGGCTGCCCAGTGTTCTGAGCCACTGGTCACAATTGTGTGGTTTCAGGTTATTACGAGACCTTTGCTTCTTCCCTGTGCATCTTCTGAATCATCCTCTCTGTCAACCAGAAGGAATTGTCCACTCCTCCTGTGTTTTGCAGGAAAAGCACCTCAGCAGGGGCTATGCAGTGGGGTGTGTTGCTGGGTGTTGGCGGCATTCAGGGAGCAAGCACAAGTGCTGGGCGCTGGTGTTATCACACTGTGTTGCTTTGGAAAAAATAACTGCAGGGAGGACAGCTGGGGAATCTCATGTCAATCTTATATCCGTGTTCTGTTTTACAGCTTTCTTGCTGCATTTCTTTCGCTCTAAATCTCTCAAAGAAGGGATCTCATAGCTGTTTTGTAATAATGCCTTCTGGCATACCAGCTTGCTTAAATGTTTCTGTTCTTTTAATATTTATTTCTGAATTTCCTCAGGAAGAATAGCCTAACAGCTTGAGAAATACGTATGTTGAGATTTCCTAGCTGAGTCCTACTGATCCTGTTTGTTGGCAGCTGCAGCTGAAATTGTTGCTGTCCTTGTGTAGGAGAGCGGATGGATTAAAGCGATGTGTAAATGTGGGGAAAGAGCTAGAATTTAACCCCAGATCCCCTTTTCTTCAGTATGAGGCCAACTAGGTTATGCACTGACAGTTTCACAACCCTGGTGTGACACCAGCAGTGTTTGTCATTCCCAAACTGCAGTCTGCCTCCTAAATATGCTTCTAATCTTGCAGACTGCCACCAGGTCTCTGCATCCCAGAAGGTGAGTGATGGGGTACAGATTAAAACCCTGTGATGAAGCAGAGTTTACGTAGTGCTGTTTGTCAAAACCTTTCCATGGTATTGAGAGTACAGCTACAGTCTCTTAAGTGGCATTTCTTGCCTGCTGCAGCCTGCAGTCTGTAATCAGGAGAAGGCCTGAAATATCAGACAAATCATAACCAATCCTCTGTGTGAAACCTAAAGGTGGAGGGCTTTTTTCTCACTTTTTTTCTTGTGTTCAGTCAAGTAAATTTAAAAAAAAAAAAGAAGAAATGCAATATATATGATTTTGTTGTAAGACTGTCTGGTTTTCCTGTTAGATGAAATTAATTTTAGTTCGGTTTTGAAAACAATCTTCTTATGCTCAGAAACCTGTAACAGATATGAAAGATTTTGCTACAAGACTTTGAACATTTGGGGTGTTTACAGCAGGTGATGTGAATCATATCTCAAGCCCCTGCAACCTCCTGAGTTTTCAACTAGGATTACATATTGGAAGTCTGCTTATAAGAGGTAGATCAAAGGACAAAGTGTGGTCCAAAAAAAAGCCTTGGGTTGCCCTTTCTTAATTTTTGATACTTCTGCAGTTTTATGAGAAGCCCTCCAGTAAAAACAGGACAGCCACATAATTTTTCCAATGGGGCATGGAGGGAGTCAGATCTACTTTCCACAAGAAAAACAAGTATAAAATGATTTTTTTTTCCATTTGTGGGTCACTTTCCTTAACTCAGCAAACTGAAGTAAAGCATGTGTGAAGGGATTTTTTCTTCAGTGAAATTACTCAATACAAATGATGGTTTCTTTCTAAGGTGTTGCTCTATTGCCAGCTCAGCTCAGTCTCTATTTTGCCATAATTTCTCACCAACAGAAACAATTTCAGAGGCTTTTGGTCTGCGTGCCTTTCCTGTTGTAAAGAATTTTAGTGTGTTTTTAGAGGTTTGGATGCAATACACAAACTAGTATCTTTTGAAGTTCATCCTTTCATTGTAGAACTAACAAAAACTATTTGTGGATTAAAACAAATGTTTCTCAAGATTAATCCTATCTGCTTAAATCTATTTGTATAAAAACCTTTGATTAGGGAAAATAACAGAAATGGAAGCTACATTTCTTTATGCCAGATTTGTGTTCTTCTTGGGCAGACATTTCAGTGCAATTCTGATCTAACAGGAATTGTCAGCTTGGTGCAAGATGTCAGCTCCAACCAGACCCTATAATCTCCAACTCATTCTGAATTGAATCTCTTTGAGAATCATGTGATGATTGTTGTTTTAAATTCCTGATACCATACCTCTGCAAAAGTGAGGATTGAAATGCACCTCCAAAAAAGTAGGCCTTCCTTTTGAGAAAAGTGAAATGAACTCATGAGATATGCATGCCATATAAATATGCTTGAGCAATTTCCGTAGAATATAATCTCTACAAAAGATGGTGTGTTTTAACTTTTAGGAAACATTTTTGTCTGAATTAGCAATTGTCAAGGAGGCATGGTTGAAAATATTTTCTTCTGTAAAGAGATGAAACATCAGCTCTCCAAACACCTTGGCTTATCTAAGGAAGCAAGTTGAGACAATTGTTTTGAGCCCTCTGAACACAGCAAGGTACCTGCAGGGATTCTTTGCAAATTCTTTTGATACTGTTTTGTCCTAAAGAGTGCCAGACTCTCTTTCACACTTCAGAAGTGCAAGAATTTTGTTTATCTTAGAGACTAAAGTACCTAGGAGGTAAATGGAGATGGAAGTGGAAAAAAAAATACTGTGCACTCTTCCAGAAAATGGATAGATTTGTGTTTGATGGAGTGGCATTACTATTTTGTTCCACTTTCAAAACATCTGATTTTGTTCAGCACTGTGTAAAATCTTCAGACTTTTTTTACAACTCCTGTGGAGTCTTTTCCTTATGCAGAGCAGCTTCCTCTTGGCACCCTTGCTCTGTGCTGTGCCCCTTTTCCAGTGCACTGGTCAACATTTGGTGCCCATTTCTGGCAATCAGAAGCACTCTGTAAATCAGAGTTGAACTGGAGGTTTGGAAGAGGCTTTGGAGGTGATAAAGTTCCTGTTTTAAAATAAAGTCGTTAATGGCAGGTTGGATGAGATTCTGTCTGTTCAGCTTTGCTGCCACATCATGGAGAAGGAAGTCAGGTCTTCAGTCAGAAATTTTCTGGGTTCAGATTTGGACTGAGTTGATCTTTGATATTAAAGTTTTAAGTTGGTTGTGGAGAAATGAGAATGAGGAAAAGAAAAAAGTTAGCATGACTATTGCTTTCAGCTTCTAAATTTTAATAAATTTAATCCCAGATAGAGGAGTTCTGGAGAAATCAGGCTATGTAGAAGCACTGGCATAATTGATGGGTTGCAGGCAAATACTGAAATAGTGCAACATACAGAATATGCATTCCCCTTTGCACTGGAGTCTGTAGAAGTATTTCACTGAAGGAAGTTGCTGCCAGCAAGACGCCAAATGGGGTGTGTTACTGCCTTTTTTGGTTCTTGGGATTCTAAAATGAGAATAGGAAAGTTTAAACAAAGCAGACAGTTTATCAGAGGCATAAGTTTTTTTAAATGTGTTTTGTGTTTGAGACAAAGCATTACTGTTCCTGAGATCTTGTAGCACCCAGTGACTGGTACGAGACTGAATCAGTGCTTTTTCTGAAGTGTTTTATAAGTTTGAGGTACTTCATTGGGTGAAACTTCTCACTGTCCAGGAAATGCTTCATTGGACAGTGTGCCAGCAGTATCATCTTCTGTACATTGCTTCTTCGGTAGTGCAAGATAATGTATTATGTAAACATGGACCAAACTTCTGATGGCAATTTTTGGTATTTTTCTGTGTTCAGCATGGTTTTGCTCCTGCTTACAAAGAAATATTTTAACTTTTCTGGGATGTTACTGTGGAAAAACTGTCTGACTTGGTACAGTCATTCAGTCATTGTGGGTGTACAATCATTGAAGAGAGGCTGGGGAGCACTGCTAATCAATAGAAGTAGGCTTTTGTTAAACATTTGTTTTTCTTCTCACATTTGTTTTCTGGAATCTCCTCAGTAGTGTTGGCCCCTGATGGTATTTACATTTGTCTTCTGAATTCCCAGCCTTGCTGTTGGTTAGCAGGACATAGCATGTGGTGAGACTCCACTCAGCAGGCACAGCCCCAGCGTCATCAGTTGCTTGCTCCTCTCCCATCCCTCTTTCTTACAGTTTGTTACCTATCTTTAATCTGTAAGAAGTGGTACTTCTGTGCCAAGGAGACTGTGCTTATGTTGCTGCAACTGACTGACTCCGGAAATTCTGTTTCACAAGATCACTTGCGCTCCGATCAGGTAGTATCAAAAACTTTTCTGCTTCAGAGCTTTTATGAAAGTGATCTAATGTCATGGATCAGGCTTTATGAATTGAAAATTTATAATTGTTATGTTCTTGTGTGCTTTATATTCTTCTGTGCTTTTATGATGAAAATACTGAAATTAGCACTACAGCTGATCCAGTTGACACTTGTAGTTGGAGTTAAATAGGAATAGTCACAAGAAACTGTTACTCTTCTAGATCGGTTAGTCTGGCATCCTTCTGGAGCATTAATTCCACACTTTGCCTGACATGAAGTTTGGCTCAAAAGCATTTGATTGTGTTAGGAGAGTTTGATTTCAGAAATGTCTGCTGGTATTTGCCTTTCTCTTTGTACATCTTCAGTCTTGGATGTACTTGACTCCTCCTCAGGGAACAAGTAACTCCATAGAATCGTGATGCTGCTACAAATGCTATACCTCAGGCTCTGAAAATCCAACTGAAAAATACTCATTTTCCTATGTTACAAATTAGTTTCCCGTTTAAGTCCAGGGGTTTGTTTTCTTCTGTCAGTTCTTCCTTACTGCTACTGAGAAATAGTTTCATTACTGCTAAAGAATGATTCATTAGCACGTGGTTTGCATTTGTAGGAAGCCAGTCTTGTAGAGACCACATTCCTGATGCTTGTTTGTTTTACAGACTCAAATGCAGATGTTTTCCTTGTACAAACAAGTCAGAGGTGTCTGTCTGGGTCTGCCAGGCTGGGGGCTTAACATAACAACCCATCCCAGGCTGGCAGTGTCACTTCATCCATGCAGACTGTGTGTTGGCAGCAGCAGCCCTGTGTGCCACGCTTCATCTAATCACAGGCTTCTGTGCTGGGAGGGAGGGCAGTGCTGCCTGGAAGCCTTTGTTTTCAGAGGGTCATATCACATTGCTGATAAAGTTGAGGAAGGTAACATGCCAGATCTTGCACAGCATGAACTAATGCTTTGGTTCTCCTAGAAAAAGGGTTATTTGTATATTGAAAATTGCTGTTTTATTAGTGGGATTTCTTAGTGGCCAGCCAAGTGGGCACATCAGAATATAGAGGTGGGTAAGAGTCAGTTAAACACCACATCTGCTTTGCGTGTTGGTATTGCCCTGGTTTAATTCTCTGACACAACCATGCAGCACTGAAAAATGTCAGTGCAGGACCAGGGCAGTATCATGTGGCAGCAATAGGTCAGTTATGTTGTGAAACTGTACCTTTTCAGCAAGGTTGACTTAGAAGAGTAATGAATATGCTGCTTCTAGGTGTGGAGAGCCTGACTGTTTTTGTAGGAGTGATCATTGCTTGTTTTTCCTTCCAGGATTGTGTTGGTGTGCTGTCTGTACTGCATCACATCCTGTGATTCACCTGTAGCAGCATTAAAGAAGGCCTATGGCATTTCAGCTAGTGATTTGGACTGACAGCTTCTCTAGGAGAAAAAAAAAACCCAAACAACTCTTCCTATAGCTAGAACAGAAGGAGTTGTTTTCTGTGAGCAAAGTAGAGAGATGCCTTGGTGATAGCTCGTCTTGGAGTGCGGGAGGCAGAGCCCTTTAGTGTCAGAGGAGGTTTGAATGCAGAATGTACAGACACCAAACTTGCCCACATGCTTCCTAGCACAAATAGCAGTGGGAGACAGGCATTGCCAGCCCTCTGAATTCCCCTGGAAAAGGTCTGTTGTTTGGAGGACACCTGCTTTGTTTGAACTTTAGGACCTGAAAGGATTGAGAAGCAGGGTGAAGGTCTATCAGCTCAGCAGATGTCTGTTGTCTTGGTGGGCAGGAGTCTTTTTGTGCAAGCAGAGAAGTCTGTTTTCTTCTGAAATAAACTAATACATAAAATGAAGGAGAACTTGTTTGCTTGTACCCTTGTAGCATGACTTTAAATGTCATGTTGCAGTACTCTGATGGTGCTCAGGCTAGGATGGATTGTGCTAGTGCTTGCCAAGAGTCCACGTAATGCAAGCAGCTCTGCATGGAAACAGACCCTGTCACAGTAGTTTTCTGTCTTCCTCTCCACGCCGGTGTATAACTTTCTTCTCTACAGTGAAGGACTGGCAAAATGTTTTGTATTTTCCTCATACCCTTTGCTGTCACAGTTTGCCTGTATTTGCAGCCTGTTGCTTCTTCTCCACCTCAGTAAGTGGTATCTGTCTGCCCTGGAGTTCCTACTTTGCATTTTTGGTGAGGACCCGATGGCAGTCTAGTCTGGCCCTCCAGAGTGGTGGTGACAGTCAGGACTGGATGTGGGGCTTCTATGAGCCGTTAAATTAATCCAGTGCATTCTTGATTCCTTCCTCTCTGTGCTAGTGTAACAAAGTACATGAGTTAGTTTTTGGTACACCCCTACTTCATTCCAGCTTTTGTATTGCAGATGTACTGGCTCTGAGTATCATGTCTAGCAATTTAATGTGCATTGTTTATCACTGGGATATTTTACTGAGTTTGTACAATTTTGATATGAAAATCGTACTCCTAAGCAGAGTGTGGCTTCAAAATGTGCGAAGTTTGACCTTTTTTTTTCTTTTATTTTCCACCTAGGTATCACATGCTGTTGCAAAGCTAGTATTAGTTAGTTTCCACTGGCAAATCTCAGAGATTTTGGAAAGGTAAGTGTAAATAGTCTTATCTTGTCTTTGCTTAGTGCTTTCCCCCCTGGCTTTGCAAAAATGCTCAGGATGCTCCATAGGTGTATTTTCTGGCAAGTGTCTTTGGACCCGGAAGCAGGACATACAGTCCATTTTAGGGAGCAGAGGAAAACTAATCTGATAAACTGAAACTAAAAACTGATCTGTTGAGACTGCACTGCCTGTAAGAAATTTTTAAACAGGGAGAGGGTAGTAGTGATAAATGTCTTTCAGTTTAGAAATTATTGTTATGCTAGGAACCCTCTAGATAGATTTATCTTAAATTTTGAGGTAACAGATTGAGAGTGCTGCATCTGTATTTATTTAATACACATAAAGATAATATATTCTGCTTTGAACATAGGAGCCATAAATCATAAAGGAGTACTGACCCTATACTGATGTAGTCTTCGGTTGTACATTCACACTGAAGTTTTTGTTGACATTAAGTGATGTTTTTTTCCAAGCTGGCCAGCACTTGGAGACCAGGAGAAGATAATGTGAGAGAACTGAGCACTGCAGCTCCCTTGTTTGGTCAGTGTCACTGTAACAAAGCCTTCCAACTGATTTCAGAAAGAGGGTTCGGACTCGGCCCAAACATATGCGAGAAGTGCATTGGGAGGCGCTGCTGGCTGGCAGCCCCTCCACAAAATACTGGCTGAGAACTGAACATTGTCTGAAAATAGAGAGCGTATCAGCTTGACTCATTGTACCCAGACATTTTTGGCTCAGTAGCCAGCAACTTCATCCAGAGAACGTATGGAAAATGCATCCTGTGTATGGATGCTGTTGCCTCCTTGGTTACCCTGTGTCCTGTGAAAGCTTTTCTCTGGGGTTCAAGGAGGGTGAGATTCCTGCATAGCAGCTCAGGGTGATCATGCAGGTTAACTGATGAGACTTAAACATGAGGAAATTTGGGGAAGGGTTTACTTCTAAAATGATGAATTTGCAAATTGTTCTCCAGCCATCTAGTTATCCAACTGCTCTCTTGATACAAAATGACATTCTCAAAAGAAAGCTCACTAGTACAACTAAGTGTTGGTGAGGAGGGAGGACTTGCAGCAGGGCCACAACAGTGATGCTGCTGTTTCTGAATTCAGTGAGATACAAACATTCATCTGCAAAGGAAATCACAAACAGCAAAATGTGTTGCATAATTCCATGGCTGCTGATAGACAGCTTCATATGCCTAAAGGGTGGTAGAGTAATTGCTTAAATAGAAAATAGTCTGGAGTTTAAGTGAGACTTAACAGAGACAGCTTAATTTTACACAGGAATAGGAGACAGTCTGGAGCCTCAGGGGTGTGTGTTATTGTGGACAGTGGCTTAGGACTAGTCTAGGAGTGTGGATGGAAAATCTTAGCTTAAAAATAATTTTCAGGGGAGGGAGATAGTTGTAGAAAAACATTCATCAAGATGTATAAGGGAAATGTTAATCCATTACCAGGAGAAGTAGTATTTCTGGTTCCAAATAAACTCTCATTAAGTTTTGTTGATGGGAGCTCAGCTCTATATATGAAGGAGCCTCACACAGGAGATATTTCCACTTTCCTTGTTGAAACCTACCCTACTATTTGCACAGAGACAACTGTTTATTCAGGCAAGAAGGATCAATTTAACAATGTAAAATGTATTCAGAACTTGATTTGATCATTCTTCAATTGCCTTTTCAGGCACAAGTCTAATGCTGCCCAATTGCTAGTAGAAGCACGAGTTCAGCCCATCTCATCCAAACATGTAAGTATGCAAACTATCCGGTCTGTTCCCTTGGCAGACACATCTGACCCCCATCCCGGGGATTGCATTAGTAACAGCATACTCTGTCCAACGTTAACCCTTTACAAACTCAGGTCTTACACACTGATTCATTGCTGGATTTACTTCTGAAATGAGAATGCATTCAAGAGGTCTCTTATATTTTAGTAGCAGCTTTGCTGTTGGCTTGCAGGTAGTGTTCAAGAATTACTTTCTTCAAGAAAATTAGGATCATTTTTTGGCATGAGTGATGGCAGATGATGGAAGGAGCAGAGTGCATGGGCTTGGCTGCCTCTTTCAATTCTGTTCTCTGTAAAAAGTGACTGAAAGGAAGTTCTGGCAGCACAGAGTGAACAGAGCTTGTCTGTGTCTGGAACAGATTTTTAAAATTTTATCTTTTCTTTTAGCTTTTTTTACCTTTTTATCTATTTGCACTGCTCAGCTCAGGGATGCTTAAGCCAAATCTCCCAGTGAGTTGTGTTGCTGCTGAGTCAGTCAGTGCTGATATTTGAACCAACAACTTGTTTTTTGTAGCCAGGGCTACACAGATCTTCAGATACTTCCCCCCTCCCCTTTAAATAGAAACTTCCTGTTGCATGTTTATAGGTTTCATTCATGGTGGGTGTCTTGGTACAATGCAGAATTACCCTAGGAACACATTGCCATGTGTCAGATTTTGAGTGATAAAATACTGCATCTGGGTTGTGGGGGAGAGATGTTAAAAGCTTGATTTGGCATCTGAGCTCTCTTATAACTAGCAGATAGTGCAAAAGCTAAACTGACAGAAGTGTAAGCTTCATGGGCTCAAGTAATCTGCCTAAAGTCCAGAAAAAAAAAATTCTAAATTGATAATTACCTGCAAATTAGTCCCATGTATTTCAAGATTTATCCAAGTCTTGTATCAGCTGTTGCTTGAGTATTCCCCCTGCAATGGGCCATTCCAACCTCCTTGGCAGGCAAGGTGAAGACAACCGGCACATCATTTCAGTCAGGGTCCTGGGTTTGGACCAAACACTTTCCCAGCTTTAATTTACAGTAACTTTATATTCTGCTCTGAGGAGTTAGGAAGTGGTATAGGAATCTTTTTCGCCCAATGTGGCAACTCAAAACAATGCTTGATGCAAACTTCTATACATACTGCAAAACTGAGACAAAAAACATTACAAATATAAACATGACAAAACTACTGAGACAAAATGCATGCAAATAATTGATGCAGTGAAGAACAGTGTAACTCTTCAGTCCTGTTGCCACTTCCATCTGCTCATGGCCAATCATCTTCTCATGAAATACCTGTAAGAGGAGAGAAAACAGAAAACCCAGTCCCTCGTGGACTGGTTTTCAAAAGAAAGAACTCTCCATCTGGTGTTAATTTTGTGTTCTCTGCCACGGGCATCTGTGGCTACCCATGGGATCCCTGAGCTTTGCCCTTTGTACAGCAGTCTGAGTCTTCATTTGCAACAAATCCTACCTGCCATAGGTTACCAACTGTCCCCATGTTAAGACCAGGTCCTGCCTAGAGTCCATCCCCATGAGCAGCTCTAAGCAATTGAGTTGCCTAAAGCTTCAATGAGTCAGGTAGTCCTTTAATCAGGGAGTTTATTCTCTCTGGCTCAGCAAACAACAGCATGGGAGAAGACTGAAAGGTTGCAAGACCCCTCTCGTGTATCAGTTGGAGGCAAGCAGTCTATTGCACACTCTCAATGAGATTACCCTATGCTGGAGTGGGGATAGGGATGGGTTCTCCCCTCTCCAGGGGGTTTAAACCTCCTGCCCAATAGGCTGTCCTTTGAGTCAGAGACCAGGGCTCTCTGTCATTATGCGCTGTGAAGGACACTCTGGGACCCCAGGGTCCTTGTGTTTTGTCCTCCAACAGCTTTATGCTGTCCGCCCCAAACCATCAGTGAAATTCTCCATACATACTGTTTTGGTTTCCTTTGCTTGCCTGCTGTATTTTTCTTGCAGCTGAGCCAGCTCACTTGCAGAATAGGGCATTTGTTTAGTTGTTGCAGTGGGTGCTGCCTCCTCACACTCCCTCTCATAAGCAGCGTCAGTCTTTATGGGCAGAGTTTAGGGAGAGGTTGGGGTTCTGGCTTTGCTGTATCAAGCTCCTCCCAAGGATAAAGGCAGGTGACATCATCATCAGTAAGGTCCACCTCTTTAGTGAGTCTGGAAAGCCCCATCTCATTCTCCAAATCCTTCCCCTTCAAGCAGGCAATCTGCAAATGTAATTCTCTTTCTCTTACAAGAGATTTGTTTAGTCAAACGTGCAAGTTTTCTGTTAGTATCTTTTCAGCATTTAGCTCATTATGTGTTTTCTGCTGGGCACTGTGTTCTGCCTCCAAGGTCATCTGCAGTATTTTAGCCAATTCAAAGACCCATTCACCACCTTATCTCATTGCTTAGCTCTGTGCTTATCTCTTTGAACAACTATTAAAGCAGCTCCCAAAAGTGTGCAGACTATGGATTTTCCCTTACCAATTTTTCTTCTTTTTTGTTAAATACTGTATTTTTTCCACAAGGCCAGGCAGACATTGCTAATTTTCTTCAGCCCAGTTCTGTCCATTCAAAGCTGGACAAGTTTTATAATCTTTTAGCAAGTCTAGCTGAAGGTAGCAGTTGAGATTGTGCTTTTCCCAGGTTACCATGATGTCTCTGTTGGAAAATTCAGCTTCGACTAAATGACAGTTCTCCTTTGTCCAGCACTGTGTTGTCCCAGTAGAAAGTAGCTCCTCACCACTCTCAAGGACACCCTGCTCACTTCACCTGAAAAATTGTCACACCCTGAGCGCTCTCAAGTGCTTGAAAGGGATTTAGCTACTTTGCTACCCCTGGGCAGAGTGCAGGGGAAGACAACAAACTTCTCAGGAGGTTAAATAGCAAACTTTTACGTACAAACTTTGGACCATAAAGGACTTGGCAAATATTAAAGCAAGATCCAATTAAAGTAAGGCAAGGCACTGACTTAGCAAACTCTAATCCATCCAGGTTTCAAGAAAAGGAAGTTAGGAGAAGAAAAAGAAAGAAAGAAAGAAAAAAGAAAAAGAGAGAGAGGTAATGGTAACCACCTTGGATCCAGTCAATCTTAGCTGCTGTAAGATCCAAGGCAGTGGGACTCATCAAGGCTGCATACTGTAATTACAGCCTTTTTTCTGTTCTGATCCCTTGCCACAGGTGTGGCTTTCAGTGTTCCAGTGGCTTGGTCCACTTTAGGCCTGGACCAGAGGCTCCAGGCCCCAGTGGGTGGGATGTGGAGCAGTGGCCACACCCAAACACACACTTTAGTTGTTTTGAGCCATTAATAATTTCTCCAGTGTCCTAGAAATGGTGATTTTATTTTAGGAAGAAAGATACTATGGTTAAAAGGTTAATTTAAACTTGATTTTCTAGGCAATTCATTACAGTTTGTGTGTGCTAGAGCAAGGTGTTCTGTGCTTCAGCTTGTAATGCAGAATGATTCTGGGGACAGATGCTCATAGTGAGTGTCTGTAGAGGGACTGACCCCATAGTGTGAAACTGCAGTGGTGAGCTCAGAGAGGCAGCTTGTGAGGGTTTGAGGTGGCACGTGTGCTCTTCAGGCTGAGCAGCTGATCCAGGCAATCAGTGCAATTACAGACTCAGTGAATCTTGTTCTGGTCTGTAACTGAAGCCACTTAGAACAGATTTGCATTGCTTCCTCTTTCATGTGGCCATGCCATAAATCAAGTTCTGTCAGTCATGTGGCTGCATATCACGGGGCTGCTGCTCTGCATCTCTGGCAGGCAGAGATCGGTGTGGAAACTGATGGCAGGCTCACACCAGCTTCTCCACGAGTAGCAAAGTGGTTGCAAAGTGATTATATGACTTGTCTGTGAAAGGAAAAACTGGAACATAAACTGCAGCTGACAGCTTTGTAGAGCCTTGGTTTTGATGATGCCGAGCTAGACCTAGTTCTGCAGGTCCCAGGGGTGAGTGGAGATGTGTTGCAGGCTAGATCTGTTGTCTGGGGATCAGCTTTGCACTACATAGGGGGAAACCAGACTACTTTCAGTGGTTTGGTGAAGCAATAGCAGTTATGCCTGATTTGAAACAAGCCCTCTTAATCCTTTTCAGCTGAAGGGACGATGCCTATTTTGCCAAATGTAGCATAGGCAGAAGATAAGAGATGGGAGGTGATAGTTTGTGAATTCCCTTTCCTCTCTGTATAAACACTCTACAATTGCGTCTCCCATTACCCAGAATTACTGTCTGGTACAAGGGCAGTGCTAAGTCTGTTTGCAGTGACAGCTGCTCTCCAGAGCCTGTGGAGATAGTCTGGCCCAGCTAACAAAGAATATTAGTAAATCCAGGCAAGGACTAACACAATGACATATTTCAACCAAGGTGAGAGTAAGAACCAGAAAAGTAAAGGTGAGTTCTGGGTAGCAACAGAGGAGAAGCAGAAACTCTTCAGCAACTGTTAACTTGTGCACTGTGGGATTAGAGGTTCTTGGGAAGGACTGACTGTTTGGGGCAGTGCAGCACCTTAACACACCAGCTGCTTATGAACCTGCTCTGGCCTGGACCTCTGTGGAGACCACTGTCACAGTGAGGGTGGGGCAGGTGTCTGTGGATGAGCTGAAAATGCTCTAGGAGGTCTGGGACGCTTTCACTTTGATTTGTTTCTCTCCCAGGCAATGGTACATTCCTCCCACCACTGCGCAGTGTGCATGCAGTTTGTCCGGAAGGAGAACTTGCTCTCCCTGGCTTGTCAGCACCAGTTCTGTCGCAGCTGCTGGGAGCAGCACTGTACAGTGCTCGTCAAGGATGGTGTTGGAGTTGGTGAGTTCAAGGTGGATGTGGTGCTGGGTCTGTATTTGCCCCACTGGCCATGCTGATGAGTCAAGAGCAAGATTGTAACAAGTTAGAAACTGCAAATCTGTTGAATAGAATTTGCATCTGTGATGATGGACTGTTGCAATGCCCCTGGAGTGCTTGTGGATGCAAGCATCTGTTCCCTTTGTGCTGGGGAGAAGCCAGTAGTTGCCAGAGTTGCTTTGGGCTTTTCCCAGCCTGTCTTTCATGTTGGCATGGCAGTAACTTGTAATTTTCTAATTTAAGTATCTGACCTTGTTAATGCTGGTTGAAGCACTCACTGGTCCTGGATACACATGTGCCCTGTCATCTTTTGGTGAAGACAGTTGGGATTCAGCTTTTCAGGAGCCCAGATTTGTTTCACAGTTGTATCCCTCTTGCCACAACAACAGATGGCTCCAAGGAAACTGTGTTCAATACTCTCTGTGCATTCACCCCTTAGTATAAGTTGCACTGTTCTGAGATGTTGGTTTCTCTTCTCAGGGGTGTCCTGCATGGCTCAGGACTGCCTACTCCGGACACCAGAAGACTTTGTGTTTCCATTGCTGCCTAGTGAAGAGCTGAAAGACAAATACAGGCGCTACCTCTTCAGGGACTATGTGGAGGTAGTAGATTTTTTCAGTTTTAAAATACCGTGGGTCAAGTCACCAATGACTTGCAGAAATTTTGTTTGAAATGTCTTGCATTTTTGATTAGAACTGCAGTAGCTGCAGCAAAATTTCCTCAATAGGCATGATGTGGCTGCTTCTGTAAGACAGCCTCACTGACAAAATGCTCTAGCAGGTTGCCAGAGTAAATTCTGCTGTAAGGTCATCCACTAACTCCTTGGCTGGTGCTTCAAAATCCTCAGTGTTGCAGCTGAGAATTTCAAAACTTCAATCTGATTATTTAAGTCCTTCTTGTTCATACATAAATATTTTTAGGTTCAGAAAAATAGGTCCCTCAGCTTAGGTTAGCCCAGCCAAATTGGCTTGCTCAATTACATTTTATGTGAGCTTTCTTGAAATTAAAGCAGCAGTTGTTAAGGTTAAATATGCAGGAGTATTCTGATAAGTGGGAACAGACAGGGAATACTAAAAAAGCAGCAAAGCAGTATAAAAGCATGGTTTCACCTCAATAAGAGACCCTTTGGGAAGAAATGGCCAGCACAGGAGAGCAGCTGAATAGCTTCTGGGAAATAAGGAGAAGATGGGGAAAGAGCTCAAAAGGAGTAAAATTGTTTAGTGTCTTTGTGGGGTTTTGTTTGTTGTGCTGACTTAGCCTGTAACTGTGCATTTGAATTCCCCCTAGAGAAGCTGAAAGTAACTAACAAACCTCTTCCATGTTAGGAGATGCAGGGTCTGCTCTGATAGCCAAGACCTGGTGACACTTTCCACTCTTTTATAATACAAAATAACTGCCTTGTATGTTTTTGAGGATAGGAATGGTTAAAGTTGAACAGATAATGGTCTCCTGCACCCAGTGCTGATCTTACTCCCTTGTTGTGTCCACAGAGCCATTACCAGCTGCAGCTGTGTCCTGGTGCAGATTGCCCTATGGTCATACAGGTACAAGAGCCAAAAGCCCGGCGAGTGCAGTGCAATCGTTGCAATGAGGTCTTCTGGTAAGAAACAGAGAAGCTTACAGATTACAGGGAAAGTGTGTGCTGTCCTCAGAGTCAATCCTTTTGCTTGCCAATAGTTTTGGTGTGTGGAAGTATCTGAAATGCTAGAGTTGTTTGTAACTTGAGCTAGCCTGAGTAATTGGACACTTGTGATCTAACTTCTGCAGGTGGTCAGACATCCTCTTGTTTCTTAAACTCCTGGGAACTTGGGTGTTCTGACAGCAGAGGACACAGAGCTTGAGTAACTAACGGGTTACAAATCTACCATTCTCACATTTTGGCTAGGTTAGGCTATGTTATTTTCCTACACTCTGTTTGATACAGATTCTGGTAGTAAACATGGAGTGCTCCTTGCTTTCTGCTGCTATTGAGTGTTTAAGTTTATTAAAAACATTTGACTCCCTTAGAGTCAGAGAGACTCAGCTTTCTGGTATCTCCATGCAAATGGCCCTTATTCACCTGGGGTTGTCAAGTCATGCTAATACAGATGCCTGATACCTGCCACTGGAGTCAAGCTACTTATAAGTGACTGGTCTACCCCAGAACTCTGCTGTCATGTAGATAGACAGCATAGAAGATACATAGGTAGGCTCTAGGAAGGGACACATCAGCCCTCAGACATGTGATTTCTCAGGCCTGAATCCACTTTCATCCGACTCTGGCTTTTACACAAGAAGGGGGAATTGGAGTTTAGTCTTGGTCTTCACACTCTACTAATACACAAGAGCATTTCCATCCCTTACTGGGGCCTCCAGATTTTGGTCAGGAAAACCTCAATCCTTGAGTCATTTCTGTAGAAATTGATATGTCTTTTTCTTTTTTTCTCCCCACTATTAAGCTTTAAGTGTCGGCAGATGTACCATGCGCCCACAGACTGCGCTACCATTCGGAAATGGCTTACCAAGTGTGCAGATGACTCTGAAACAGCCAACTACATCAGTGCTCACACTAAAGATGTAAGGACAGGCACCTGCATGTTATTTCTTGTCCTCTAGCCCTGCCTGGAAAGCAGGATATAATTCTGTGCACACGTAGCATTGTGTTCTTCTTTTTCACAGACTGCAAATTCTCACAGCTCCCTAGGGACTGTCAAGAAGCTTCTGTCAGAAGCTACTGTCATATGTGAACTAATTTTGTCCCTATGGCAGTGATAGAACTCAGCTGAATGCTTTGGGAATGCTTTGTGTAGGAAGCTCAGCTGCCCTCCTGCAGTAAGGACCTGGTGGTCCTTATTCCAGACCTGGTGTGAATGTCTTTGACTGCCAGGTGCACTGTCCTCCCACAGGCAAAAGAATTGTGGCTACAATGAAATGATCAGTGGAGGTGTATTTAAAATGCAAGAAGAGGGTGTCATAAGTGCAAAGTCAGTACTATTCCAAGATTTGAAGTCTTAATGTCTTTTTGGAATTTTGTGGCCTCACTTCAAAACAGTTCTTGGCTACATTTGTGCTACCATGCCCAGTGGCAATTGTGACAGTAGTGATTAGCTGCAGTTATGTTAGGAAAGGAGGTATTTAGATGGACCAGGGATCTCAAGTTCCCTTCCTTCTCTGGAGAAGATGTCAGCATGTGATGGTATTGTTCCTGCCATGCTTGTTTATAGAAATAAGACTCCATTTTATTGAGCACTGTCCTGGAACACATTTTGCCTGACATGAAAATTTATACAAAGTAGCAAAACTCACTTCCTCCTTTTTACCTATGCAGCTCAAAAAATGTGTCTGGACACCTGGGTATCTGTAGAGTGAGGGTGTGTGCATCTCTTGTGGTTAGGCAAATTTTCTGCAGGTAGCTGAGACATCATTTGTTAGTGGCTGCTGAAGGCAGAATATAATGACAATTATCTGTAGTCAAAGTAGGTGTGATACACTGTCATACATGAACTAATTGTGTCTCTGTGCCTGAGTAAATGCAGAGTGGTAACGCAGGAAGACCTTCAGTTTTACAAGGAGTAACAACAGTAAATTTGTTCTCTTGAGCAAACAGTCCAGTGCTGCAGTGTAGCTTCCTGATTTTGCCTTTCTGCTGTCTTTTAAATGGAGCTGTCAGGAACTGGTGGGAAGCAGGATATAAATGCTAATATTCTCATATGAGAATATTTCTCATACATGAATGCATATTTTTAAGAAAAAAAGGCAGAGAGAAATAATGACACAAGTGCTGTCATTCTTCAGAAGGCTGTTAGAGTTGGATCTAACAATTGTGTCTGTTTCCTCAGTGTCCCAAGTGCAATATCTGTATTGAAAAGAATGGAGGCTGCAATCACATGGTGAGTAATTCCCTGAACACGTCAAACCTCCCTTGTTCTAAGTGGAATTTTTTTCCCACACTTTCTGCTAACCAAATGCTTCTCGTCTCTTCTTTTTCAGCAATGTTCCAAATGCAAGCATGGTAAGTTGGGCTTGGAAGCTGTTTTCTCTGCAATGTTTGTAAGTGGTGATGATCCCTTCACTTTTTTTTTATGATTTTAAGATAAATTGTGAACACAGGCTGAAATATTTTCCCCCTAGTAAAAGCTGAACAGGATATTAATTACAGATTTCTGTGTGATAGCTTTTTTTCCCCACTGGCTGTGATCTCAGCTGTGTTCTGATTCAGTGCTGGTTTGGCTTCTGCCCCTGACATGTCTATTGGATAGAGAAGTCTCCAAAATATTAACAGTGGAATCCATATCACAGGAGATCTTTCCATGTAATTGTATTTGTAATCAGCTGAAAATATTGTCAAACATAGCCATTTGCTCAGATCAGTTTAAGTCCTTCTGCTTAGTGATGGAAATAATGAGCTTCAATCCAGGTGAAACTGCAGGAGCTGTGAACTGTTATATGTAGCAGCAGGTGTCGAACTTCTCAGTCTACTCCTGTGCAATTAGCAGCCTAAGTGTCTCTGACCCTTTCTGTGGCCCTTCAAAATGACATGTTCTTGCACTTACCTTTTCATGGCAGAATTAATTTCTGTTGCCTTGGAGTGAGATAGCTGTATTCAGCCCTCTGAGTTAAGTGTACCACTAGAAACTATTGTAATACCAGCACCTTATTGGGAAGGTGATTAAAGATGACTGTCCTCTCTCATTTTCTTCACTTTGGGGTTCTCAGCAGCACTGGATGTGCTTTGATGGAGCTCTGTGACAAGGGGGAGCAGGCAAGTGCCAAGATACCATGGTGACTTAGCACTTGAGAAGGTTGATGAACTCAGGAATTACAGATTTCAGTCTCGTTATCATAAGTAACACAGAAGGGATTCTTATTGTAGCAACTTAATCTCCATCTTTTTTCCTTCACATCAGATCACTCACAGCCTCACTCCAAAATCAGAAAATTGTCATGTTTTGCTATTTTTACTATTGCTGTCTTTACTCTGCCTTCTTCCTATTTCAGCAGCTTCTAACTCGAAGTATCATAAACCACTGACATCTGACATTGCCTGGGCTGTTCCCTCCTGGAGAGAACTAAAGGCAGACTTTCTTTTGCATTACTTAGCTCATTTTAGGATCTGGTTGTTTGTGTTTTATTCAGAGAGAGGTTTGTATGGGGCAGTGTGCCCATGGTGGGGAGGGTGCAACTCACAAAAGAGACTGGCAGCCTCTTTAACCCAAAGTTAAAGACAGTATGTGCAGGGTGAAGTGCAGTTCTGCCCAGTGGTTTTGGTGTACAGGATGCAGAACTTCAAGGTTTATTTTCCATAGTTAAATGAGAGGCTGTGCAATTAAAATCTTCAAGACAGGCTGGTATTTTTGGCTCACTGTTGAGTTCTGTTTTGCAAGATGATACAAAACGTGTGTGTTTCTTGGCTTAGCAGAAATGTCTGAAAACAGATGGGCTCTATCTCCTGAAGCTTTTCTTTCGCAGAGGTTTTTTTCTGTGCATCACAGTGGGTTTTTTGCTGTTTTCTGCAGACTTCTGCTGGATGTGTCTGGGAGACTGGAAGACTCACGGCAGCGAGTACTACGAATGCAGTCGGTACAAAGAGAATCCTGATATTGTAAACCAGAGTCAGCAAGCACAGGCCAGGGAGGCCCTTAAGAAGTACTTGTTCTATTTTGAGAGGGTAGGAGACATCTCCTTGGCCAGAGCTGCTGTAGCCTTTTAATGCTCCCTGCCTGGTGCAAAGGTCATTGCCAGCAATCTCCATGCAAGAAACTGCCCAAAGAGAATCTGTGCAGAATTTTCAGGCCCTGTTGTTTTTCACTCAAAATCCTGCCCTGAAAGTCCCATCCAAACCAGTGATGTCATACCCAAAGCAAATTGTATTCACTCCCGTATTCTCTTGTGCTAGAGAAAATCAGTATTACTTGTGTGCCACTGTACCATGTACCTGCAGGCTGAGTGCTACTGCAGTAGATAGATACTGCTCCAATAATTTTTTTTCAGGACTTGGGATCTCCCTTTCTCTGCAGTATGTCTTTATACAGATAAAAACTAAATAAATTCTACCATATTCAAAGCTCCATTTGCTATAGCAAGGGTTTACTAAAATTTCATGTAATCACATTTTTAAAAGTTGCTATCAGCATCTCTGTCCACACAGCAGGTTCCATGCACCTGGCCGTGCAGAGCAACTCTACAGCAGCATCTCTAGAAGAGAATGTGGTAGAGGTTAAATACTGCTGTGTTCAGTTTCCCCATTAACATGAGTTTGTGCTTCACAGCATGAGCCAAGTCCTGTCATAAAATAAATGTCTTCATTCCTGTCTCTCCAGTCCAACAGGCTTTGGGAAATAGCCATGTTTAAAATGTACACGTGGATATTGGAGTTCACTCAGCCCATGTCAAATGTTAATTTAAACTCTTGGCCTTCCTATAGAGATCCTTTAAGTAGAGGAATCACCACGACTTTCCCCCTTGTTAGACACAAGGTCACTGTGTGACCAGAGAGCATTCCCACTTGGAGGAGCTGGGTTTGCCCCTGCTCTTGCTACTGTCAGTCTGTTGTGTACAGCCTCCACCACTTGTTACTGAAGGTGCTGCCTTGCCATTCTTTCCCACAGCATGTCTTGCCTTGCTGGACTCCTGCCTCACTCCAATTTCTGCTTGCTAGTGCTTGTGCTTTTACAGCAGTAGTACTCTGTTCTCATGCCGTTTTTTTCTTTTCCCTCTCTCCTCACCCCTTCCAGTGGGAGAATCACAATAAAAGCCTACAGCTGGAGGCACAGACATACCAACGAATCCAGGAGAAAATCCAAGAAAGAGTTATGAACAACTTGGGAACATGGATAGATTGGCAATACCTACAGAATGCTGCAAAACTACTTGCAAAGGTGGGTAATTGTGTCTTGTTTAGCACAGAGAAGAGACTATATGCCAGAATGCTAAATTCATAACATCAAGTAAGGAAAGGAATTTAAGAGTTGTGGTTATGTGGGACAGTACTTCTGGTCTAGGACGTGAACTAACCAAAAATCATCTAGAAGTGACCTCTGTGAAGTCATACTCCACAATACACAGACCTGCACAAGTTCTTCCAAGGAAGGTATAGGAAATTCTACCAGGAAGTGTTCAGTTGTCAGGAGGTAGCTTCTTAGCCTGTAGTGATCACATAAATGTGACTGTGCTGACTTCCAAGACTGAGACTCTTGTCCTTTTCTCTCTCTCTTCCTCCCACTCTTGGACAGTGTCGTTACACCCTGCAGTACACATATCCATATGCCTACTACATGGAGTCTGGTCCCAGAAAGAAGTTGGTAAGATGCTCTGCTCTTTTTTTGCTGATGACTTTTTGGGATATAGCTGGCAGCATGCTGGGCTGAATTCCAGAGCTGGGCAGTGTCTGAAATATTAGTCCTGAGTTTGATGTAAGGACAGGATAAATAGGTGGGTTTGCACCTTTCTTCCTCACTTCAAGTTGACCAGCAGCTCTGTCCTCTTATACATTACATTATTTTCCCAGGGGACTTCACTGCACTTTCACTAACAAGCCATTTATCCAGAATGTTTTGAGGCTGGAAGTGTGCTTTTATTTCTTGGTAAGATTTATCACAATGCTGTGGGTCATATTTCCTGTGAAGAGCTGCTGGAGGAGAGCTTTTCCTTGGATCAGGAAAATAATAGGAAAATAATAAAAATAAATAATAAAAATAAAATAATAATAAAAAAGCTTTGCTTTTTATTCCTGCTATAAGTTCCTTGCTGGCTTGGTGTATCTCATGGGCTGAAAAAGTACAAAAATAACCTTGAATTCAGTGAAGAGGTTTTCCTTTGACTCAGCTGTCCTGTAAAACCTGTTATAGAATCTTTCTTCATGGCATCATGTGTTCTCTAAGGCTGTGGATAGATGTTCTTTTCTGGATCTGACTGTGCCAGTGGAACAAGTTGCTGCTCCCAGCAGTGGTTAACAGTCACTCCATTTTGCCTGCAGTGCTACTTACAAGAGCATTTTGTGACCTGTTTATGTCAAAATAAGTTGAATTAGGATATATTAGTCAAGTGTAGTGTTTTTAGGCCGACTGGGTTAATTTTGAGTGATGCAGGTTGGGGAGTGCTCACACAAGAAATGCCCGAAAGGGGTGATCCTATCTAGGTGAAGGTGGATAAGGAGGAGACACAAACCTGCTCTGCCACCACTGCTGTCAGCAGAACACATTTGTCTGCTCCTCAAGCGTAATGAAACTGCTCCACTAAATTAGTTTTTTGTTGATGTCTCTTATTTTGCTCTTTGCAGTTTGAATACCAGCAGGCCCAGCTGGAAGCTGAAATTGAAAATCTCTCATGGAAGGTGGAGCGAGCAGACAGCTATGACAGAGGGGTGAGTGTTCTGCTTGCTTGAGCCTGTTGGCCAGATTTTGTTTGTTGGGAGCAGCTCTAAGTGCATGAGCACTAAGGCTGTCAAGTGAGGGTTCTGAGAAACTAGATCCAGAAACCATCTTTAGCCAGCAGATGATGTAGAAGCAGAGTGCCCACTGCCTTATGGGAGAAGAGGGAGGGCTTCGGGGATTCCTGTAAAATGAAACAAGCCCCACGGAGCTCTGGAGGAGACTGCAAGCAGCCTTCTGGTGAAAAGCAGGTTTCTTAAGTGTGTAGCATTTTAGACAGAGCAGAGGTAACTGCAGAGGGAGCTCAGATAAAAAGGAAAAAGATCTGGGGTCTTGTAATCCAGAGTGTGCAGGAAGTGTGCAATGGTTGGTGCTTCTCAAGCTGGAGTTCAGTGTCTCCCTGAGGAAAATAAGGTCTTCTTCAGAGATTTTATGCTAACAGTTTGTACCTTCTCTTTTACCAGGACTTAGAGAATCAAATGCACATAGCAGAGCAGAGACGGAGGACCCTGCTGAAAGACTTCCATGACACATAAGAGAGGAGGAAGTGACAATGCAGGGGTGAGAGCAGCGAGTGAAGTGATGTCAGCTTCACTGGGATAAGCAGGCACTGCCTCTGGGAGAACACGGCCAAGGACAAAGCCACCCCTCCCCTTGCAAGTCAGACACATGCAAACACCACCTCTTAGTCCAGTTTGTTCTCTTATCTTTCTGTTTCTGTTTCTGCCAGGCTAGAGGCCAGAGCTCAGATTGGCATATCCTGGGCCATTTTCCTCCTGCCCTTGATGGTTTCAGAAGAGGAGGGAGTTTTTTTCTGAATGGCTGTTAATAGTGTTAGATCATTACAGTTTATGTAATTTTCAATGGTTGTACAATTATACAGACAAACCTTAGAATAACACAGAACCCTTTTTAAAAATAAATTGGCAGTGGAGTGTTTTTCCTTAATCTGCTTGTAAATTTAATGGGCTTTTCCCCCCCTCTCCCTTCCTCTGACCCAAAAATCCTCCTAGTCACTAAAGGAGGTTAAAAAATATCTTGGCTAGATTTTCCGATGCTCCTTTAACCAGGACGTTGCAGCATTGGCATTGCATGAGGAGAGTGGCTGGTGTTAAGGGTGGCTGCTGCTGTGTCTGGCCTGACAGTACTCACAGTGGCCATGATTCAGTATGATCACATGTGACATCTCTTTTTCTTGTAAATCAGCTGTGCAAAATCCAGCTATACAAACAAAAGAAAACAGAGGAATTGCAGGGGACAGACTGGGTTAACATTGGGGGATATGCCTTGAGTTTGAGAGAAATCAGATTCTGCATTTGATGAATTTTAGGTCTTCCATGTAGATTTTTGCTTTACTTGTTTTTGTGGGGAGGATGTTGTATTGCCAAAGTGAGTGATGAGGGAGTAGTAGCATACAGTTGTTAATCAAGGCTTGGGGCTTTTGCAGAGTGAAAGAAAGAATCCATGTTATAACAGTGCCATGCAGCCTGATAAAGATTATTTGTGCCTGCTGGGTAGCATGGCTGAGAAAAATTGATCTCGTTCATCAAAGTGAGACTAAACACCACTACATTATGAGGAAAAAAGATTATGTACGACACACTCCCTGGCACGTGTTGGCAATGTGGACAGGCACTTGAATACAGGTGCACTGCTTGTGCAGAGCCTGCACCAAGCCAGGCAGAAAATTACCTAGCAAAATTAATTTATTTGTATATTAGTATTGATGCTGGTGGGAACTTATCAGAAAATTGATTGTTAGGAGCATGTGGAGCTTTTTTATTAACATTCTCTTTTCTAATGTAAAATATACACTAAAATAAAAATATTAAAACCTAGTTCATCTTAGTAGGGGTTAACATGAAAAAGGTTACTTAAATGCTGACTCTTGCCTGTTTGCTACAGGAAGCAGGCCACTTTATAGGATTTCAGATATCTGTGTCACTTGCACCAGGAGCTTGCTGTTTGCAGCCGGTAAGGTGCAGCTGGAGTCTGATCTGAGGAAATTTTCACCTCTGTGGGGAACTCTTGGGATTCTCTTCTATGCTGTATTTGGAAGTGTTGCCTTTGATGCATCCCTGTATTGTTCTTATGCAATGTCACTTGATAAAGATTAAACTGGAGGGGGGAAAAGTGCTAAATCCCTGTGTGTCAGAATAAGCTAACTGCTGTTTTAACCTCTTTCATGTACCTGAGACATGTGACCCAGTTATTTGCAGCAGGTGTAATTGGGCTCATAGATTTTATCAAGACTGATGCTTTAGTTTAAACAAGGAGTAGCTGTCACAGGAGCTAATCCTGTGGCCATGCTTGTTGTACACAGCAGAAAATTTCAAACTGAGAGGCCTTTTCCTTCCTCCCTCCCATCCCTGGTGTGGGATCTATCCTCAGGGAACAAGGGGATGCGCTGCGAGGAGCTGCTGACCGTGGAGTGAGTGTTACAGCAAAAGCAGCTGGGGGTTGGGCAGGCTTGTGGAGAGATGGCTGGAGTCAGGGAGCAGGGAAGGGGTCTGTGGTTTCTGGGAGCAGCGCTGCTTGCTGTGCAAGAGATCTCCATAGCCATGGCTCCTTGCATTCCTGCTCTGTCCTGTTCTGGCTCCCCTTGAGGCTGGAGCTGTAGAGATAGATTTGACCTTTCTCCAGCCACTGTCTCTTGACTTCATTTCTCACTCTGCACCCAGCAGCAGCCTCTCTGTGCCCTCCTCGTGATATATCCTAGAGGTCAGTCTCTCTTCCTCTCCCCTTCCCAAATGTCTTGGCATGCTGCTTCCATGGGAAGGGATAGTGGAGGAGGGAAGGTTTGCTGAGACACAGCAGTTTACAGTGAATACAACCAATGCTTAAACTATTATTTAAAAATGTAATGTGCAAAGTACTGATGAGGATAAAAGCTGGTGTTCGTGTTGTCTAAACATAACTATCTTAACACCTAATGCCTTTGCAGAACATGTACGTGGAGTTTCCTAATCCCAAAGAATTTTCACTTCTGTTACGTAATTGTCCGGCTTTGAGCTAAGTGAGAATGAGGTTTTGTCTCTCTCCTTCCCTCCTTCCTTCCCTCCCTCCCTCCCTCTTCTGTGCCCCCACAAAATATTTGCTATGAATCCTTGTTTGTAGACAAGCCAGACCATATAGCTGTGGCCAGGCTTACTGAACAGGCTGCTGAGATGCTTGGCTGAGGAACAGGAATAAGGATTGCACAGTGCACCCACTAATTCTTTCAAATTTTCTGAAACTAGAGCTTTGTCAACAGTTCCATTTCTTTTTAAACAAAACATCCTTTCTGAAAGTGGTGAAAGTCCTGGGTTGCATCCACAGATCCTATTTCATACTTTGGGAAAACAACAGGACTTGGTTTTGCAGTGCAGGCAGGACCACTTCTGTACAGAAAGTCATGGACTTCAAGATGAAATGTGCAAGGCACAGGGGCTGCTGGCTGTGTGTGTAAGGTGAATGACACTGCTCAGGAGGCAGGTGACAGGAAGGAAATGAGGATTCTCAGCACCACAAGAAAAGGCCATTTTCCCCCCCCTGTAATAAGTACATGGTCCTCTTTGTGTTAGCAAGGTTATATGGATGTAGGTAATAAAAAGTGTGGCTCAGGAGCCATTAATTCTGAGGTACAAGTTTCCCTTTGATGCGTTACTGCTACAGACGTGGAATATTTGCTCTCTTTTTTCTTTTTTGCACTTATTTCCAGCTCCTGCGCCAGCCCACCACCTCTCCATCCTTGCATCTGGTACTCTTTTTATTTGGGCTTTGCTTGTGTTAGTGCATTGGCTGCCTCATCTCTGTTCGTCCTCAGGCTTCCCAGACTGTAACAAAACGTTTTTACTGACACCATAAACTGCATGACTGCTGCCCTGTGCAGCGAAGTCTCTGTGCCCGCCCGCAGACGGGGCAGCAGGAGGTTTCTGTACTATAGTCTTGCACTCTAAATTTTAGACTTTTTAAGCAGGTGAAAAATAGAACTTTATTTTTAAATGAGGCACTCGTTCTGGGAATTCCTTTCTCGGCCTCGGTCTGGTTGGGGTTCTGGGACAGCGTTGAGGTATGTGGGTGGGCATAGGACTGCTCCCACCCCTCGCTTTTCTTCGCAGGCACCAGAGAGGGGCAGGGGCGGCGGAAACCGCCCGGGAGACGGTTGCCAGAGGTGTGCCCGTGGTTTATTTGAAATAAATTGTGACTTTCTAACTTCGGCGGTGTCCTGGCTCTTCTTGGCAGTGAGATGGGGAGGGGCGGGGGGGCTGGGCTCGTGTCGCTGGCCCCGCCCGCGGCCGCTGGCCCCGCCCCGCGGTGACGCAGCGCCCGCCGGGCCGTTGCCGTGGTGACGCCGGGCCGGGCGGGCCGGGGCGATGGCGGCGGCGGAGGCGCGGGCGGAGGGGCCCCCGCTGCCCGGCCCGCCGGGGGGCCGTCCGCGGCCCGTCTGCTCCCGCCCCTACTTCCTCGTCCTCATGATCTTCGCGCACCTCTACGTGCTTAACGTCCTGGGGCTGCTGCTCTTCGTGCACCTCAGTGCCGGCGAGCCCGGCGGGCCGCCCGCCGCCCCCCCGCCGCCGCCACCGCCGCCCGCCCGCGCCCTCCCACGCCTCGAGGGCATCAAGGCAAGGCCGCGACCGGGGGCCGGGACCGGGGCCACTGACCGCTGACCGCTGACCGCTGCTCTCCCCGCAGGTGGGCCACACGCAGCGGGTGGAGCTGGTGCCCGGCAGGGCCCACGCTGTGCGCACCCTCAGCCTCAAGCCGCTCCTGTTCGGTGAGTACCGGCCCCGCCGGGGGCAGCTGCTGCCGGGCCCGGGCGAGCCGGTAGCGGGGGGGTTTCCGCCCTGACGGCGGAGCGGGGGGGTGTGTGCGTGTCTGTCTGATACCCCACGCTGTTTTACACCCACTCGGGGGAAAATTACTTCCCGCGTGTTGGCATCACCTCCCCGTGCTGCTGTTCCTTGGGGCTGCGTTAAAGAGTGTAGTGTCGTTTAAGGTATGTTGATGTAAAATTCGCAGAGGTTACGTATTCTGGATGGCCCACTTTGAAGAATTTGGAAGATTAACCTTTCTAGGTTTTTCAGGTTCTCTGTAAAATACTAGGAATAGACAGCAGATCACTGGCAAGAACCTTGAAGAAGCTGCTCAATATAAGGAAAGGACAAGAGATATCCAAACTTTTGCTAAATTATGAATAAGCAATTTAGTATTGATGCTTCAACACTGAGGAAATGAGTAACAGGAGAATTGATAGTTTTAAAGTCTTCCACCATCTTGTGTCCTGTTCTAGATTTATCTTTATTTTCAGCTTCTCTGATATACAACCACACAACACTTGCCTTTCAGATATTTTTACCTCTTCTTTACCTTTCTGTCATGTTTTGCTGTCACTGGTCAAGACTCACTAATTGAACTCAGTGTTCTGGAAAGTCACTGACAATATGCTAAATAATTTGAGGGGGGGAATCAATCATTACAAAATTCCTACTATTTCAAAGTCAGAGAAAACCTGTTGTTTCTGAAAAGACAGCATAGAGAATCTTTCAGATGCTTTCTCAATTATATAAATAGAGATAAATATATTTTTTTCTTTTTATAGATAGATCATATACACTGAAAACCTCACCATTAATTTCTTAGTGGATTTCTGTCTGACATTCACTAAACAGACACAGTAACCTGGAGCTGATAACCCCATAACATCACAAAACTGTTGTCATTACCAGGACCATAGTCTGTGGCAATTGCTCTGGTTTTCACTCAGGAAAACTCCTCTTTCCCTGCCTTTCTAGTACCACTGAAGTGGAACAGTTTGTCCTGGCCAGCAAGGAAGCTGCTGAAGATGATAAAAGGCAGGTTTGTCCTGGCAGCAGTAATCCTGCAGTTTTCCGTTTCTTGTTCCAGCACTTCCATTGGTTTTGAGGAAAGCTTTGCTCCCTGAGGATGCTATCACAGACTGTGACACTTTCACCACTTGAGATGCCATGAGTGTGTTCTCCTTTGTCCTCTGATAAGGAGTCCCTTATTTAGAAACTGCTAGTTGCAAGACAGTTCTTATCTCCTGGATGAACTTGCCAGGAGCCAGCTCTGACTTTAAAAGACTTCCAGAGACTTCTCTATCTATGCAAGCAGTACCAATCTAATTCAACTGGTTTAAAAAAAACAACTTAATTCATTGCATCTTTGTTGCTTAAATTAGTGGAAGTGTGTATTTAATTTAGTTGTGTTTGGTGAATACAGAAGCCCTTAGCAAAGACTCTTGAGTTTCTGGGGATTTAATACTAAGTGCTGCAGCATACAAGAACCAGTTTAAGGAAACACTGCCTGGTCTATCATCTTTCCTTTCAGCAGAGCAGGCTGCAGTGGGACCACAGCAGCAGACACTCATGAATTATTTACTGTGTTCTCTGGGCTTTAGAGCATGGGCTGTGCACCATAGGGGAACTTTAGGTTTTCGTTTTTAATTGTAGATAAGTCACATCTGCATGGAACCCAAGTGTATTTTATGGAGCTATGAAAAAATCCCTGCCCTATTTTTTTCCCCCCTCTGGCTACAAGGCATCATTTCTAAAGCTTGTAAGTCAGACCATCTGTGCAGTTTTCAGTTGGGAAACACTAGTAATCAAATAGCCCTACTAATGGAAAACAAATCACACAAAGCCTTTTCAACCTTCAAGAGCTTTTATGTGTTCTTTTTTCCAAACTCAGTCTGTTCAGAAGATACTGCTGTTGCAGGGACCACCTGACAGCAGATTCTGTGGATTGGGCAGCAGTTTCTAAGAAGACAGTGGGGAGGAATAAAAATAGGAAATTTGGCTATGTTTTTCTTCTGAGCCTCGGGGAAGAGAAGTAATCACTGCACAAATGTCAGGGCACAGCTGAATTGCAGTGTGTGTGTGTGTGAATGTGCGTTTCAGCCCACACCAGTGTGAGGAGGAGCCTGCAGCGTGGGTTGTTGGTGTGCCTTGTGAACACGGGGAGGCAATGTGTCTCCAGCAGACCGATGTGTCTCCAGCAGACTGGCTGTCTCTGCTCTGCCAATGCTGCAGGCATCGCCAACAGGGCCAAAAGCATTCCTCCCAAAGGCTGTTTTTTTTGATTGTGTGTTTTTTTTATTTCAGCCACAGGTTTAAACCAATATAGAAAATCTTCCATGGACAGTGCTTTGTTAAGTGGTAGAAATCCAACTTGTTTCCTCATTTGGGGATTTGTTGTTTTCTGCTTTGTGGTCTGGAGCACAGTGTGTACCCCTGCAAGGAGTGACAGTACCACTTGAGTGAGAGAGTGAGCTGCGGAGAACTTGGTGAGACTTGAGTTTTCCCATATGTATTATCTTCCTTATGTACAAGTGGAAGGCCAGGTAGCTGTGGAAGGTTTCTCCCCTGCTCCCATATGAAAACTGCAATATCCTACTGTGCTGGGGCTGGGACTCAACTCCCAGTCCTGAGCAAGCTGCTCTTCACACCAAAGCAGCTTTGAACAGCTGATGTCTCACTCATGCTCTGCTTTTCTCAAGGTTCTTGTGATATCCTCAGTTACCAGAATCTTCTGATCTACACTGAATTTCTGATGTTGAAAAATAGTTTTCCCTGTTGTATGGAAACCCTCAGCTATCTGCTCTGTGCCCTTCCTGCTTGAGAATGGCCGTTTCCTTCTGCGTGCATGGATGCTCATTAGCTCTCAGTGCAAGAAGCTGAAGGGACAGCCTGACTCAAGAGCAGACTTCAGCCTGCAGTTTTTAAGGGTCTGGGCACAGCAGGGGTGGGTTCCTCTCCCCATCAGTTTACCTCAGTCTGTTCAAGAGTAAAGTATTTCCTCCATTAAATAAAAAGTATCGCTTCACAGTCAGGGAGACTTGCATGTAATCTCTGGACAGAAAGCAAGCAGACACTTGAACAGCATCAATGTCTTGGAGTCAAATAATGAATGTGAAATACCAGCTCTGATACTGAGAACTAGAAGGAACTGTTATTAAAGGTTTCTTCTACTTTGTCCTCACCTGCATAGTTAAGTTTTGTTGTGATGTTGGATCCTACACAAAGCTGAATATAGCACGTCCTGGATCTACAGAGCCTTGTGAGAGGAACATGTTAAACATGCATCCTTAAGCATTGTCTTGGTAAAACGGGGATCTGTAGTGAAGCCCTATCTGTGCACTATGACTGCTTCAAATCACCTAGAAATATGACTGTACATCTCCAATATGCCACTTGCCAGGAAAAGGAGTTTTCTAGCCATAGGGAAGGGAGAAGTTTCTTATTGCTGGAATTGAGATTTTTCAGACCTTCCATCCCGCCTGTTCAGGGCAGCGGTGATGTTTCCACCTCCGCACTGCCTGGTGCAGGTTCCTGTTTCTCTTCTGCCAGGCATAGGCCTTGTTCACCACCACTTTGTCACTCTGTACTTCACCACATACAACAAAGACTCCTGCGTGAGTGCCTCGCATGATGTTGTGGGCGCACGTGGCGTCTATGTCCAGCCACTGCTGGAGCCTGGCAGGGATTTCAGTTCTGAGGAGCGGGCCATGCTTCAGCACCTCTACCTTGGAGGGGTCCAGGTCAAAATCCGAGATGGTGGTGGTGATGTTCTTCCTCAGGATTCGGATTTTCACTGCTGCAGGGGTTGGAAGAAAAACTTAGCTCTGTTTACTTTTCATAGTTCTAACCTACTTCAACAGCCAAGCCCAAGGCTTCTCTGCTGTCTCTGTAATGTGGGGAGGTATCTGTCCAAGCTTTTGCAATTGCAGTGAACTTGTAAAAGTTCTCGTTTGAGGTTAGTTTCCAGTACTGAACACTGTTCTTAGAATCACTGAATTATTTCGGTTGGAAAATACCTCAGAGATCAAGTTCAACCACTGCCCAGTTCACCACTATGATCAAACTATGATCTAAAGTGCCACATCTCCATGTCTTTCAAATACCTTCAGGGATGGTGACTCAAGCCCTTCCCTTGCCAACCTGTTCCAGTGCTTGATAATTTTTATGGTGAAGAAATTTTTCCTATTACCCAATCTGAACCTCTCCATTGCAGTTTGAAGCCATTTCCTCTTGTTCTGTGGGAGAAAAGACCTCCTTCTGCTTCTCAATCCATTTACCTCCTAAGAGTGGCGAAGATTTATCGGCATCACTGCAGAAATTCTGGAGGAATCATGGGCACAAGCAAGCACATGCATCAAAGTCCTTCCTGGTCTTGTGCAAATTACTTGACTTTTATCTAAGCAGGGATTTCAGGAAGTGGCATGACTGACAGCTGCTCAGGATTTGTAACCTTTCCTCTTTTATTGAAAAATGTCTTTGTTTTCCAATATGTGTGCCTGAATTCAGGACAATATGTTGAAAACTCTGTGCCATCTGATTGAGCAGAGCCAGTGCTGCCACTTGCTTGGACTATGAGAGGGAGAGTCACAATACTAGAATGACACTATTAAAGTTTGAAATAGCTGACATGGAATTTGCTAAAGATTCTTACAGGCATTGATTGAAATGTTTGTCTGCAAGAGAAAACCAGAATACTGCTTGTTTTTAGTAGTCACAGACCAAAACCAAATCAGACCCCAAATCAGAAATAACCCAGGTCTTCACTTCCAGTGCTGCCAGGAATTGGGTCCTCCTGCTACCTCACAGGTAAGGTAGAAACTGAAATTGCCTGGGATCTGCTGTAAAAGCTGCACTTTCTCCAAATCAGTATGTTATGGCAAAGCTATTTTCTGTCCATGCCACTGCTTGGCTGCTGGAGAGAATGGCAGCAATTGAGAGGAAAAGGAGGGTACTCACCAAAATCATTTGCACAGAGGCTTTCCAGGATCTCCCTGGCAGTGCTGGCCTCCTCAAGCTCACAGTCCTTGCAGCTGGCTCGGGGCACTGCTGCAATAGGAATTAGGTTATAACACCCTTGTCAAGCTTCACTGGAAAAGGCACAATGAACTTTTGAGATCTGCAAGTGATGGCTTGCTGTTTCTTAGTGATGCATCTTTCTGAGCTACCCAGGCCGTGGAGAGATACCTCAGACAAGCAGGGTGGGAAGTGTTAGACTCTCCTTCCTGTGACTGGGGCAGACACCACTTGTCGTGCTTTGTTCAGGCTTGTGTGAGTTACTGCATGTTAAAGCATCAGTGAAAATACTTAATGAAGGTCTCGTAATTTGGATGAAACAGCAAAACCAGTGGTATGGCCAGACTCCATCCAGTGATGCTGAAATTATGTGGAAATGTCTGTTCTCCCCTTAACTGCTCTTGAATCTCCCCCAGTGTTCATCAGTATGTGGGTGTTAATCGAGTCCTTCAGACAGACTTTTTTCTAGTGTAACTCATGTCTGCAGAGGCTTATGTCCCTTCATGGTGTTTCTAATGTTTAGAGAGAAGGCTTGCAAAACATTTCTTTTTGTGTGTTTTTAAACCCTAGACACAGCTGAAAGATTCAGGCTTCAGCTCCATAGCTCCAGTAGAAGCACATCTCGCTGCTGGGAGTCTGCACTCCATGAGCTCTCCCACTGTGCCTGGGCCTGAGGCTTTGCAGCTTTTCCTTTCCCCTGCCCCAAGCCCTGTGGGGTCTAAGGGCACCCAGGGAGCTAATGAATACAACAGAGAGAGGAACAAGCCACAGTCAATGTTACGCTAAGTTTCTAGACACAGTTCCCAGAGAGAACAAAACTAGAATTTGTAATTTTTTTTGTATTTAAATACAGCTTAAAACCAGAAATAAGCAGAATAGAAACAAGTCATAGGATCATCCTTTTGAGCTTTCAGTGTTACGTATGGGAAAATACATAAAGAAAAAAACCTCTTACTTCTCTTGCTTGAGGAATTTTCATCCATGGAGACTGCTGCAATGCACAGTTCATGATCTGCAGGGAACTTGTTGCAGTTCAGGATTTCAGGCCAGGGATAGCCATAACAAGCCATGACGGGCGCACAGCTTCTCTTGACAGCTTCGCAGAGGCTGCGGCAGGGATAGATGAGCCTGGGGAGGGGATGGGTATTCAGCACTTCTGTGTGCCTGGCAGGAGGCTGAGGGTCGAGCCCTAGCACCACTGCTGCTGCACAGAGCTGAGTGGAAGGATTAGCAGGCAGTTTTGGGATCTTTGACTTTTTTGTGAACATTCAAGTCCAGGAATGCAAGGAATTTCTCAGGACAGGAGGGATGAGGCAAGTTGCCAGAAGCCCTTCACCTCCTTAGTGATCTTCTCTAGTTGTGCAAAGACTGCTTACCTTTACAGGTACTTGATTACACACCAAATTTCCTTTGCAGCTCTGTACTTTGAGAGCTGCACCTCAAAGCTGGGGATTTCCTTCTGCTGCTGGAACTGTTGGGAAACAGTTGGGAAACTGAGAAACTATATACTTGGGCTAGGAGCTGGGGTGAGGGGCTGCACAGGAGGTAGGAGGTGAAGCTGGTGTTTGCCAGCAGCTACTGCAGTGTATGAGGGGCTGGCCTGGGCATGTGACGGCAGTGCCTGGGGTGAGAGAGCAGTAGAATCCCAAGGAGGGAACATATTTCTGCTCCTGTGATATGAAATGCTCATGTTTCACTTTCAGAGGGTTGTTCCATGCTGAGTAATCCAATTGTCCCTTGCCGAGAGCAGCAGTGCTGCTTCTTGGGGACCGCACAGATCCCATTGAATGCATTTTCTCTCAGGAGGCACGTGTAGTTGTGCTCCTGCAGGGAGTTAACTGTTACAGCTGAAATAACTCATAAAAACATCTTACCTGTCCAAGCAGATCGGTGCAAAGAGGGAGCAGAGGAAAATCCTAGCATCTGGGTGGCATTCCCTGGCCAGCAAGGGCAGCCAGCTGGAAGACTGCTGGATGACTTCTGTCATGGTCTCATGCTCCAGCAGGTTGGGAATCCTCATCTCGGAGTAGCCGATATCGTAGCACAAGGCCATGCTGTGTGGGATGGGCATGCAGCTGGAGGATCTCCTCAGGTAGCTTGCCCAGGCGCCTGGAGAGCCCCAGAGCAGCAGGCGTGCCAGGAGACCCAGTAGCCACGGGCCACCCAACCTCAAGGGGTGCCTGCGAGGGGACGTGACCATGCTTGGAGCAAGTGAACCAACAGCACACTGCAGACTGAACTGCTCCTGACTGTGGAATGCCTTTTATAGCCTACCAGCCACCTCTTTGTCAATCCATCCTCATTAAGTGTGGCCCTTTCAGAGCCCTCATGGGGAAGACAATGCTCCAATTTTCATTTGCCAGCGGCCCTGATTGTTTGTATTTTAGCAGGGGTTTGGCTTAGATCAGCAGGTGTGGAAATGAGGGCAGTTGGGGAGGGATGAATGACTTGGCCCATGTGTCTTGGAGCTCTTTCAGCGAATCTCGGTTTGACACCAGTGCTCCAACCCATCCCCTTTCTCTTGCTCCAGGATTAGTCATTATTTCATAAACCCTAATGTTTTCCTCTCTTTTGTTTTTTGTAAAAGCAATCAAGTGTTGCTTAAAGTCAATTAGGAGGCATTTGTTTAGCTGGAGCTATTGTTGAGCAGGCAGGGAGATAGGATGGTCTCACAGCCACAAGTTAACCCTTTAGGAGAGCTGGGGCCAGAGAGGAACTAATTTACAGCTGTGGAACCAAGTTGTTTGCAGACGGGATTGGCAGCACTCAGCTGGAAACCCCCTCACCTTGCAACCTGCATGGCCACACACTTTCCAGTTAACAGAATTCCTGCTTCATTCTGAAATCCCGTTACTACCTCTGAAGAGTGGAATTGTCCTTCCTCTAGCACATAATTAAGGTTCCATAAGCCATCATTATTGTAGCCCAGTTTGGGGAACTGGAAATACTGGGGGCGTTGGTTGCCAGTGCACATGGTTCATTTGGACCTGGTGCTGTGCCATGAGATTCAAACTGGTCAGTAGAAGCTCCAGCTCGGAAGCATCCTCTGGCACAAGGACCCTGTGCTGCCTGTGGCGGAAATTGTTTCCTTGGAGTGTGTTAAGGATACAGCTGGCTGCATTGTGTTCCTGGGGCTTCCCAGGAACAGTTCGTTTTCTACAGGGCTGTTTCTGGTCTGTGCTTAGCAGGAAGCCAACTGCTTATTGACAGCTTGAGCCGATAGGGTTGATTTCAGGTCATGAAAGTAATTAATTTTTTCCCTCCATTTGGGGATTGCTGCTGTAGTTGATCTATAATGTGTCCTTGGCACATACCTGCAGGAGCTCTAGGGAGCTGCAATTTGGAGAGCAAGAC
Organism: Pseudopodoces humilis; assembly: GCF_049639895.1. Lineage (NCBI taxonomy): Eukaryota > Metazoa > Chordata > Aves > Passeriformes > Paridae > Pseudopodoces > Pseudopodoces humilis. Next base: position 12,189,345 of record NC_142212.1, on the reverse strand, counting down.
CTTGGGTCTAGGAGCACTTAACCTGTCCTACACTGATGGTTTTTCTTTCCCTTTTCAAGTCCCAGCAGCTGGTAACAAGGTCACCATAGCTGTGATAGACACCAGCCAGGAGGATCCTCTGAACCTCCTGGACCACAGTCTAACTGTGCTATGCAGTGGGACCTTGCCAGTGCTTTCCAAGTGTGTGCCCAGTGTAGCATGCAACTAGAAGTCTCCTAGTCTCGTCATCAGTGGATTTCTCTGTGCTTTAATTTGTTTGGGATTGTGGAATTGCCTGATTGCTGCTGGGTTTGTGCTGCAAGGGAAAGCTGGAGTTACTTGGGTATGGAGCCTGGCATCCTCCATGTCCAGTATTTTCCTCTTTAATATTGCGTTTGAAGACCACTTTCAATGGGGGATCAAGAGAATGAGTGTGAGTAAGTTAGAATTTTGATCCTTTCTGTTTGAGTTTCACAGTAGAGCACTGTGCCATGCTCCCCTGAAAGGGATTTGGTTTTCTGCAAAGTGTTATCCTGTCCACATGAGAGCAGGGAAGTCTGAAACCCTGGCCATCACCACTGCCCACTGTAAAGATTTTTGGCCTCCCTTCCGGTAAAGCAGCAGTTCCCAGACTGTGATCCACATGGCACCTTTGAAATGGTAATATGCAGTGATATGCATGTGTTTGTTCACTCCTTTGTCCATTGTGGTGTTTGTGAGAGAGTTTAAGGGCTTGACCCCAGGATCCAAACATTTAGGAACTGCTGCTATAAAAATACCTGTCTCCAGCAGCTCAAGTGTGTATTGTATGCTCTTTGAGAGCCCTTCTGGTAGAAGGGTAGATGTTTTTGAATGTCCCAGACTTAGATAGTTTCTAAACTACCCCTCTACCTCTATTGTTTTTTTTCCTGACTCTCCTGCCACCAGCATGGTATCCCACTGTAACAGTTCCTCAGTCTCTGTTGCTGCTCACCCTTTTGCTGCAGAAATCCCTGACTTCCTGACAGAGGAGGAGTGCAAGCTCATTGTCCATCTGGCAAAGCTAAAGGGGCTGCAGAAGAGCCAGATCCTACCAACAGAGGAATATGAGGAAGCCATGGAAATGATCGAAATCAGCCAGATGGACATTTTCAATCTTCTGGATCACAATCAGGATGGGAAGCTGCAGCTCAAAGAGGTAGAACGTGGGACAGACTGGGGAAGGTTTGCTGGGGACCCTCTGGCACATCCCCTTATCAAATGCTCTCTTGACTATTCATGTGCTTGGGTGGGGCCAGACCCCAGGATATACCAATCACAATTTGCTTAATTTTATGCCTCAAATTTTGTGCTGGCCTTCAAAATGGAAGTTTCTTGCTCAATGTGCAACAGTTGTCATGCTATTGGGAGACAGCAACAATCCTTGGCAGAACATATGTGTTTTGAATATGCTGGATACAATGTTCCTGTGCTGTGGGTTGTTGCCTCTTTCTGTGTGTCCTGGGAAGTGAGTTTGTCATGTATGCCCTGCTTTCTGCAGCCTGTGGGGAACTTACTGTGTGAATTCACACACCCCACCAAAGCCACCTCTGTTGATGAGCCTTGTCCATAGCTCTTCAGCACCCTTGCCCTGTATGGCAGGGTGCATCAGGACAAGTACTGTCAGTGTCCCTCCTCAGGCTCCCATTTCAGGTGAAGCTGGGAGTCTGAGCCATCCTGTGCAGCATGAGTACTGTGGAGTATGGGGAGCTGTGCCAGTGACAGCCCAGGGCAAGGCTACTTTCTCTGAAGGTCAGAGCCTGCTGAGAGCTGTTTAGGCTTCTGCATCTCTCTGTACATGTTGAAGGCAAGAATTTTGTTCCAAGCCCTTACCTCAGACAAGTAAAAAAACAGCTGTTCTCTCTCTACCTCAGGGCTGGTTAATCAAGTCCCAGCGGTCATTTGCCGTGACCTGAAGTGGAAATAACAGCACTCATTTGCGACACTGATGATTCTCACTCCAATCGTCTTTCTGCAGTAGTTTGACGATGCCTGTCTGGCTAATGTGCCGTGAAGGAGATCTCACCAGGCCTCATGCAGGGAATCTGTAGGGTCTCAGGAGTGCAAGAAACCAGTGGGTTTTTTTGATCCATTTATGAATTTCAGGTGTTGACCCATACCCGACTTGGGAACGGCAGGTGGATGACCCCTGAAAACATCCGGGAGATGTACACAGCAGTCAAAGCTGATCCTGATGGGAATGGTAAGAGCAGCTCCATGGGAATTCCTTCACCATCAGTACCTTGGACACCCTACACAGCCATGCTGGGGGAGGGCAAGAGCCATGTCCCTGCCCAGGGTTTTTTTCTCTAGCTGAATTCTTTGAAGGGAAGTAGCACTGCCCTAGACATCATCTCAGGGAAGTAAATGCAGCACTCCCGTCCCTGCATCACCACTGTAGTGGCTAACCGGTTCCACTGCCTAGGCTTGGATCCTGCTGGAGCAGGACCAGACCACAATTCTGCACTCCCTCCCCACTGTCACACCAGCCTTGGTTCATGCACTGCTGTAACAGGATCTTAGGGCTGTGCTTCCGCTCCCCTAGTCTGAGAGACTGCTCAGGTTCTGACTACAGAGCGCTTGTTATCTGGGATGCACATGTTAAGATATACATTGCATTCCCCCCCTGCTTTCAGGGAGACTTTTGCAGCAGGCCAAGTGGCCTGTATCACTATGAGGGAAGAGTGGAATAAGTGGAGGTGGGGGTGATCTTGTCTGTCAGCCTTTGGCGCTGTCCCCCCACTCTGCTGCTGCGACCTCTCTGTATTCCATGAGGCCACTTCTGCCCCTCCTGCCCCTGGTGTCCCAAGGGCTCCTGCTGGTCCGGACATACACTCTAACCTCTACTGCTCTAATTAGAGTGGCCTCAATTAAGCAACACTCCATTTCCTAGTCAAATTAAGTGAATGCACAAGCTCTACACACTCTCTTCCAGTGACCTGGCATTGAGAGCTGCCTAGGAGGAGCTGCTTTGGGCTTGAAGCAGTAGCAGTGTGAATGCATAAATATCCGGAGGACACCCTGTGCAACTCTCCTCCAGGCTGGTGGCATTCTTGGCAGGGGTATGACTGAGTCCTCAATGGCTTTTCCACCATTCTGGACATTAACAAATGAAAGATCCTGTTAAAGGGCTATTGGCAGGACCTTGCTTCCAGAGTGCTGCTTCCCTCTGTTGTTAGATTGGTACATGACACTGAGAGACCAGGTCACAACCTGGATGTGGCACTGCGTCATCAAAGACTGTGGGGGAGTAAGGGGAAGTGGGGACAGAGAGACACTAGAAATAATAACAATGGATCATTTGGTCTTGACCTGAGGACATGGCACCTGAAGAGCTGTCCCTGGTTGACCACTGTGGCTGGTCCTTTGTCCTGCCAGGGGGTGCTGGTGCCCAGGGAGCAGAGCTGGCATCCAGCGGCACTGGGTTTGCTGCCTGAGTGCCTCCTCTCCCAGCCCATGGTGTGTGATGGGCAGCACAGGGCAGTGCACTGCATGCTGGTATCAGAGACCTGTGCAAGGCTTCCCTTCTCCAGAAAGAGGAAACAACAAATGTGAGGATTTTCCTGAAGCTGACATCCCTTGCTGATTCCAGTTAAGTGCAAAGAAGAAATAACTGTTTTAGGAGAAACTGCTTTATACCTATTGCTTTTCTGTTATTTCTATTTACACAAGACCATATTGTCATGTACTCCTCATTTATATTTTGCAATTACACAAATGCAGGAGAATGTACTGCTTATTTTTGATTTGGCTTTTTCTTAATTGCCTTGCAAGGTCATATAGAAAATGTGGTCTGAGGTCCTACTCTGTCCTTAAACATGTTGATTTAAATATCTAAGTAATAATATATTGGGTGGCACAGACTTTCTTGTGTATATCCAAACTATAGTGTCTGTTTCTCTCTTTTGATATATTGATTTGTGTGTTTCAGGAGCTTTTTAAAGTTTAAAATGGTGTTTTGCCTGTCCCGGTTGTGACCCTGCAAAATTCACTTTGGCAGGTTTCTCTGTGTCCTCTGCTGCAGGCGAGAGCATTGCTGGAGCCCATGATCATGGGCAGAAGGGGTGCAGCCTGTGGTGGACACAGTGGACCCTGACTGGGGTGTGTGTGAGGAAGGCAGTTTCTGCAGAGCCCTCAGCTGGTGTTTCTCCGAGTACAGGAAGCAAGAACTATTACCTGCACCAGACTCAGGTGGTTTTTCCTGTGTTCCCATAGGTGTGCTAAGTTTGGAGGAGTTCAAGCAGTTGAATATCCGTGATTTCCACAAGTACATGGGAAGCCAGAAAGTGAAGATGAGTGACTTGGTGCGCAACAGCCAGCACACCTGGCTGTACCAGGGCGAGGGGGCACACCAGGTCATGAGAGCCATTCGGCAAAGGTAAGGGCCAGGCAGCTGAGGGGAGGTTGGATTTGGGTAGGCACAAGCATCACCTGTGTGCTGCGAGAGGCAGTGGTAGACCTGCTAATAGTCACACTTTCTAATTGTGTGAAAAGTCATTGGAGTATAAAGAGCAATAAACAGACAAAAAATGGAGAGAGGAGGTTTTCATTAGAACAAGAATTTGTATTGTCCTGGGGAAAGGGAAAAAGAAAAATCAAGCCTTTCAGCATCTCTATTCACTTTTGGGAACAGCCCTATAAAACCAGGAAGATTTGGCAGTATATGAAATCATTCATTCTAATTAGTAACTGAGCTTACTGGGAGAAACTGGCCATTTCCAATGCTGTCTGTGTGCCAGCAGTTACTGTCATTTGCTTTAGTTACTCATGCATTTCACTGAAATCTGTCTTTGCTGTTCAGAGCTGACTTTTTAAAAAGCACGACTTCACCTTAAACTAGTCAAGATAGTTTAATCCTCTGAACACACATATTGTAGGGCAGCTCATGGCAGATGGGAGAACCTTTTACCCTTCCCTTCATCTCAGATTTGGTACTGGGAAGAGCTGAAACCCAGCATGAAGGCTAAATCATGTAGTTGTAGTGAGTTTCAGATAATTGACTGGAGACTCGCTTGTTCTTGTGGTGCTGGTCCTCACCCAGAATATGGGTGGGTAAAATCTGTCCCGAGCCCTGAAAAACAGCTGTTGGCCACTCCTTTTCTTCAGTGCATTCCAGTGGGAAAATGGGATCACATATTGCCTTGATTAGAGCAGACTGTGGCTGCCACCTTCTCTGTGCCAGCTAGCCAGCACACATAGGCATTAGCATTCAGCTTATACGCTCTCCAGCTGGCTGCTGTCAGGAGGATGTGAAGACACAGCACTGAAGGAGGCTGTTGGTCCTCCCTGGAACCAGGCAGTGCCTGCAGGGGCTTTGCCATCCTGCCCGGGTGCCACGTTCTCCTTGCACCTGCCCCAAGGGTTTCACCGGTCCAGATTCTCAGAGCTCTGAGTGTTCTTTGGCAGGTCTCAAGACGTACCTGCTTGCCTTGGGGATGATCTCAGATGTAGCAGTGGAAAAATCCCAGAGCAGGAGGGCTCCGGTCTCCTTGATCACTTCCAGTGCCCCTCTGCCCTGGGGGAGGCTGCTGAAAAAGCAACAGGGAAAGGTGAGTTAGGTGACAAGACTTCCTAGAGCTAGTCTCTCGTTCACTCTCAGCAGGGGCCCTGTGCTTTTCTAACTGTCCCTGAGGGTCTGTAGGTGGTGTGCAGGAGTCCAGAGAAGTGATGAGATGGCACATGAATGTTCCAGGGACACGCAGAAAAAGGATCTTGCTGAGCAAGCAAAGTCTTCCTGAGAGCAGTCCTGCTAGAGATGCTTCCTTGGGTTTTGTTTTGTTTTTTCATTAACCTTGATGAGGGCTTTCTGAGCCAATGGTGATGGTCCAACAGACAGTAAGGACCTGGTTGTCTCTTGGCATGCTCGCTGCAGCCCATCCATCTGTCCGGTCTTTTGGGGAAGGGGGTTCTCTTTCTCTGGGTTTATTTGCTTGGGGGTAGCAGCTGACTAGGGTGAGGGTGGCTTTCCACTTATCTGCTCTGCTCTTCCTCAGGGTAATGCGCCTGACTCGCTTGCCCCCCGAGATCGTGGAGCACAGCGAGCCCCTCCAGGTTGTGCGGTATGACCAAGGAGGGCACTACCACGCCCACATGGATAGTGGCCCCGTGTTCCCTGAGACTGCCTGCAGCCACACAAAGCTTGTTGCCAATGAAAGCGCTCCCTTTGAGACCTCCTGCCGGTAAGCTCTGCCCTGAACATGTTAAGACAAGGAGTGTGAGGAGCCATTTCACCTCACCTCATCTCATCTCATCTCATCTCATCTCACCTGGGACTCGGTGGTCAGGTTGTGGGCTCACAGACCAGCTCAGGACATCACTGGCATGAAGGGGTTTTAAAGGGGAGGTGAGCAAATCCTGTGGGTCCACACATGGAAGATGGAGTGGGTGGGCTGTCCCCAGCAGAGCCTACAAGCGCATTCACTACTCTCGGTAGGAGTTTTCTTTGTTGTCCTTGTGTTACTCTTGGAGAAAAGCTGACAGTGTAAATCTTGTGCCATGTGATGTCTTGGAGGAGCCACTGTGTTTATGGTGGAGGGGCAGGGCATGGACAGCCCGTGTGCATCTCCTCCTGCTCCAGGTGTGTCTTCTGACAACCTCTGTCTTGCAGGTATGTGACTGTGCTGTTCTACCTGAACAATGTGACTGGAGGAGGTGAAACAGTCTTTCCTATTGCTGATAACAGGACTTACGAGGAGATGGTAAATGAACCTCAACTACATGTTACCCCTGGGGATTCTGAGTCCCTCTTTGAATTTATTGTGGCTGCAGAAGGGGTCTGGTGCCTTTAGTTGGTATGCATTAGCATTTGTAGCTAGAGCATTGGGGAAACCGTGCTCCACTTACAGTCTTTTTCCTCTGAGGACAGGGGAGGAGGGGCAGGGCTTTGACAGCTCAGCTCTCCCTGCTCAGAGGTGTGAGGTATCAGGAAATGTGTTAAGAAATGGCATCTGCTCAGAAACAGGTTATGAACCTCCTGGGGCCTGAAACTGGTTGCTCCAGGTGGGTTATGAAAGCCCCTGCATCAACTGCAGGACAACCCAGTGCATATGCCTTGTTCCAGCCCTGTTTGTGACATCTTCCCTGTGGTTTCTCTCCAGTCTTTGATCCAGAATGACATTGACCTGCGAGATACTCGGAAAAACTGTGACAAGGGCAATTTGCGAGTCAAACCTCAGCAAGGCACTGCTGTCTTCTGGTACAACTACCTGTCAGATGGAGAAGGTACAAGCTCACTTCAAAACAGCTTTTGGGAGGGCTGGGAGTGCAGTAGGTGACAGCAGTCATCTCCTTGCTGCAGCTGGGAGCTCAAAGAACAGCCAAAAAAAGGGTGGTAGCTGCCAGCTAGTGAGAACTGTAGAGTCTTTTTGTCACCAGCTGAGTAGGAGCTTCCCGACTCTGAAAGGCCTTTGTTTACAGGCAGTAGGTCAGTGGCTCCTGATGTCTTTGGGGGACAGGACTAGCTAGCAAACAAAGACCTTGGCTGCACTCGCCATCACCAGCTGCCTTCCATCCTGCTGTGCAAGCTGAAACTCCTGCTGGAACTTGGTCTGCAATTCAGAATGTGTCACTGATGTGGTGTTGCCCAAAGGGGTGGGGAGGGGAGGTAGACAAAGGCACGGCCATCAGCTCTGCAGCATGAGGACACATGGGCCACCCCATGCCACGCTTGGGGCCAATGCCTGCTTTGTAGCTTAGCCGCAGCCCCATGATGTGTCCTTGAGGCTGTTTTTGTCATGAAGCGCAGTGTGGTTTTCCCTGACAGGCTGGGAACTGACATGAATCTTTAAGGCTGCTGGTGAGTATGGCTCCAGAGGGTTTCCATGGCAGATTTTGAGTTGTGGTGGGAGGAAGGAGTGTGGCATCTCAGGTCCCCTGAGAGCAGCCCATGTTTCCATCTCTAGAAAATCCACAGAGGAGGTCACAAGACCAGTGTTGGGGCTGTTGTATGATAATATCAAGACCATCACTCTCCTGTGAGAAGAGCCCTGTTGTGTTTTTATGAGCAATTTGTTCCTAAATGGAAAGTGGCTGCTGAGGCAAGTCTGCCACAGAAAAACGATAGGATCATTGTAAACAGGTCATTTAGGACTGCTAAAATGCAATCTCTAAAACAGCTGCAAGCCTCTGGCTTCCACAGGCCTTCTAGTGGCAGTACCCATCTCTTCTGTGTCAGCCTTCTTTTTTCCAAAAGAGCTGAAAAAAACAGATGCTGTGATCTGGATTGTGAGAGCCAGTTGTGCTGAGTGGAGAATTGGAGACAGTGGGCCTTTTGCACTTGGGGAGCCTGATTAATTCCTTGTAGGCACTAGGGTGAGATGGCACTAAAATGGAGGGGTGCCAGGAAAAGTAACTCCTGTAAGATGTATCTGAGCTCAAATCCAAGCAGGTAGTGCAGGAAGGAGAGATGGAATTGGTGTTCGCTGGCCGTATGTCCCTGTGTGGTCCCAGCGGGGCCTGCCCTCCTTTGCCACCGTCTAATGGGGCTCTGCTCTGCAGGCTGGGTAGGGGAGCTGGATGACTTTGCTCTGCACGGGGGTTGCCTGGTCACCCAAGGCACCAAGTGGATCGCCAACAACTGGATCAATGTGGACCCCAACCGCCGGCGGCAGCAACAGTTCCAGCAAGAGATGGAGCGCTTTGCGGGGTCTGAGGCGGGGGCTAGGGCCGGACCCCCGGGCGAATGGACAGTGGACAAGGCCTACAGCGGGGTGCACCTGGAGCTGTAGCGCCGGGAATGCTACCGCGCGCACGTGACCTTTTCCCGCGCAGGGCGGGGGGCGGGGCCGCGTCGCGCGCCAATAAAGCGTGAAGGCACGGGCGCCGCTTCCGTGTGCTCTGGGGGCGGGGTGACGGGGGCTGTCCGATGGGCAGTGGGCGGGGCGGTGGCACGTGCGACTCGGCCAATGAGCGCTGGGGGGGGGCCGTGGCGGGGTTGGTGCGGCTAAGATGGAGTCGATAGCGCTGGTGGCGCCAGTGACAGCGCTGGAGTTCGCGGGGAACGTGCTGCTGGCGGGTGAGCGCTGGGACCGGGACGGGGCGGGCGGCGGGACCAGCGGCGGAGGCTGACGCGATGTCCCGCAGGTACAGGCCCGGAGGTGGTGGCGTTTCGGCTGAGCGGCAGCGGGCCAGCGGCGGCGGCGGGCCGGCGGAGCGTGCTGCGTGAGGCCAGCGTGCAGGGGCTGCGGGTCGAGCCGGGGCCCGGGCCGGCAGCGAGAGTAGCGGTCTTCGGTGGGCGCTGGCTGGCAGTGCTGGCGGTGCTGCCTGGCGGAGGGGGCGGTGGGCCGCGGCTGGCGGCGTGCGGTGGCGGGGCCGCGCGCGAGCTCGGGACGCGGGTGTGGGAGGTGCGCTGGGCGCCGGGCAGGCGGGTGGCGCTGGGGCTGGGCGGCGGGACCGTGGCGCTCTACGAGTGGCGGGGCGGCGGGCGCTGGTTGCGACAGGCGAACTGTGGCGGGGCCGGGGCGCTGCGGTGCGCCGTGCTGGCGGGGGTGAGCGGGGCGCGGCTGGCGCGGGCGGCCGGCACGGCGACGGGGACCGTAGTGGTGTGGCGGGCGGCGGCGGCGGCGGCCCCGCAGCGTCAGCTGTGCGGGCACCGGGGCGCGGTGCTGGCGCCCTGCTACGCGGCGTCGCGGGGGCTACTCGCCTCCGCCTCCGAAGATCGCAGCGTGCGACTCTGGGCCGTGGGCGAGTTGGGCGGCGGGGACGGGGCCGGCACCTGCCTGCTGGTGTGCTACGGGCACGGGGCGCGAGTGGCCGCCGTGGTGTTGCGGGGGCCGCTCCCGGTCAGCGCCGGGGAGGATGGCGCATGCCTGGAGTGGGGCGGCGGCGGCGGCGTGCGGCGGGCGCGGCGCGGTCACCGCGGGGCCTTGCGTGCTCTTGCTCTGCGCCCCGCCGGCGGGCGCCTGGCCACGGGCGGCGGCGACGGCGGTGTCCGGCTCTGGCAGCCCCGGCGGGCGGCCGCGGAGGCGGTCCCCAGCATTGCGGCGCTGGGGGCCCCGGAGCGGCCGCGAGCTGTGCTGCTGGTGGGGCCGCGACGGGTCCTGGCGCTTGGCGAGGCGGGCGGGCTGGCCGCATTCGAGGTGGCTCAGGGGCGCTGGGCGCCGGTGCTGCACCCCACCGCCGGCGGGCCCCGCGCCGTACTGGCGGCCGCCCCGCTGGGCGGATGGGACGAGACGCTGTGTGCTGTGGCCGGCGGCGACGGGCGCCTTCTCCTTTTCGCCTTGAGCCGCCCCGGGGCCGCCGCAGAGCTGAGGCTGTTCGAGGGGCCCGTGCACGGGCTGAGCTGGGCCCCCCGTCCCGGAGTGCCCCCCAACACCAGTGCTGCCCTTCTGGCCTCCGGGCCCGACGGGGAGATGCTCTGGCTGGACGTCACCCACTGCCCAGGCCAGGCACCCCGGGTGCGGCTCATGGGTCGGTACCTGCTGCCCCCCTGCAAGCAGCGCTGGCACACCTGTGCTGCCTTTCTGCCCCAGGAAGGGCTCCTGGTCTGCGGGGACCGCCGGGGCTCCCTTCTCCTCTTCTCTTGCAACAGCTCCTCGGAGTGGGCTGCAGAAAGCACCAGCATTGTCAATGGTGGCAGTGACCCGGTTGTTGAGGACTCCAGCAATGAGTTGGAGCCCTCTTGCTTGTTGCACAAAGAGGCTTTTCCTCTTGAGTCCCCACTGTCAGTGCTCTTTGGACTCCACGGGAAGACAGGAGTTACTTCAGTGACCATCCACGGGGGCTACATTTACAGCACTGGCCGGGATGGTGTCTACCGCCAGCTCCGCTTGCGGGACCATCAACTGGAGGTCCTGCAGAAGCACAGGCCCTGCAAAGGGCTGCAGTGGATTGAGGAGCTGCACTTCACCTCAGATGGGGACCTGCTTGTGCTGGGCTTTCATGCTGACAACTTCGTAGTGTGGAGCACCAGGATCGGCGAGAACATCCACTGCATCCCCTGTGGGGGTGGGCACCGCTCCTGGAGCTATTGCAACAGCCCCTTGGCCGAAATGTTCGCCTTTATCAAGTCTGGGGATGTGATGCTGTACCACTGTGAGGCTGAGCCCTGCGAGCAGCAAGTGCTGCTGGCATCCCTGCACGGGCGGGAGATAACCTGCGTGCGGCGCCTGGGGGCTGTGGAGGTGCCCGGCCATGCCACCTTTAATGTGTTTGTCACTGGCAGTGAGGACACCACAGCCTGTGTCCTGGTGCTCAGTGAGAACTCGCGGGCAGCTGTGCCCCTTGCCCGCATCAGTGACCATATTTCCAGTGTAAGGACGTTGGCATTCACCACAGGACCTGGAGATGAGGGTTTTGGTGATGAGGGCTTGTCTGCCCTGCTCTTCACTGCAGGTGGCCGTGCACAGATCGAGTGCTACCGGCTGCTGTGCACTGGAGACACAGCATCTGAGAGTGCTGTGGCCTGCCAGGTCATCCATGTGGCCTCCCACCGGCTGGACAAGCACTGGGAGCAGAAGAAGAACAGGCACAAGCTTATCAAGATGGACCCAGAGACGAGGTGATGCTCAGGGACTGCCCAAGGCAGGGTTAGTAGTGATCACAGTGTGGGAGGGTGTTGGGAACTGTATGGGCCTCCACTGGAATACCTGCTCTGTGCAGCTGCAGGTTCAGCTGAGGCAGACAGGGCCAGTGTGGCTTCATGTGTGATTCCTGTACAGTGTCCTGTGGGCTTCCAGGGGCATTTGGTGTTAGGGAAATGCTCAGGGCTGCTCTCCTGGGCCACCCACCTCCATGGAGCCACAGAAGTGTTGGTGAGTGTTGTATCTTTGCTGCAGGTACATGTCCCTGTCGGTTGTGCCTGGGACCAGCACCAAGCAGCTGCCAACACCCTGGAAGTTCCTGGCTGCTGCTTGCAGTGATGGATCAGTCCGGTGAGAAGCCATCACGGGGCCTGATGGAGAATGGAGCTGGTGATGGCAGCAGAGCAGGCTCCACACAGGACGTTGCTGCTGTGGATGTGGCCTGCTCTGAGCTGCGCATAAGACAGCACATGGTAGGAAAAGGGGCAGTGGTGCCAGAAGCTCCTACTCTCCCACAGCCAACTGCCCTCTGCTCCATTACAGGATCTTTGGGCTGCTGGAGGCTGCTCGGAAGTTGGTGCTGGTAGCAGAGTCATTTCACCACCAGCGCTGTGTGCTGAAGGTGGAGGCGTTCCTGCACACATGGGCAGGAGGGGAAAGGTGAGCCCCAAATGCTGGGCTGTAGCTGATGGGCTCTGGGGAGAAATGTCCGTCATCACAGGCGTCACAAATGGCAGCTCAGCAGGAAGAGGGAAGGGAGAAGTTAATCCCTAGGGGCTGTTCTGCCACTTCCACTGATCTCAGTGGGACCCTCAGGGATGCAGCCAGAGAATCCCCCTACACCCCCCATTCTAGGAGGCACCTCCTGTGCAGTGCAGCCACTGATGGCAGCATTGCCTTTTGGGACATCACTGGCCCCATCACGGATGCGGTGGATGCCCTGCACCAAGCAGAGGGAGAGATGCAGCCCTTGGGTGAGTGCTGCTGTCTGGCAGCTCTTCTGCTCCCTCTGACCAAGGTGAGCACTGCTTTCCTGACCAAGCCTATTTACCCAGCCCTGGACGCCCCACTGGTCACCGTCATGGCCCACAGCTGCGGCGTGAACAGCCTTCACATCCATGAGACGCCCAAGGGACAGTACCTGGTGGCCAGTGGCAGTGATGATGGCTCCATCCATGTCTGCCTGCTGGAGGTTGCCCTGGGCAGGGGTGAGGCTATAGCAGGGACCTGCCTGCAGGTCCTGGAGCGGGTGTCTAGGCCTTGTGCTCATGCTGCTCATGTGACGGGGATCCGGGTGCTGCGGCCAGATCTGCTGCTCTCTGCCTCAGTGGACCAGCGCCTGACGCTGTGGAACCAGCGCCCAGGCGAGCTGGTGCCCCTCAGCACCACCTTCTTCCATGTGCCTGACCTAGCTGAGCTGGACTGCTGGGAGGTGGAGGCTGGGGGGGAGCTGTGGTACTACTGTGTGCTCTGTGGGCAGGGCCTGGAGATGCTGTGTGGCACAGCCTCCTCCAAACCTCCTCCACAAGAGGCTTCCCAGTAATGGGGCAGGTGTGTGATACATCCAGGTCCCCGCCTGCATTTGGAGGGCATCTTGCACTTGGGCTCTGCCCATCACTGTGGCACATGCCACATCTGTGGTGCTCAGGGCCAGTGGTCTCTGAGAAGGCAGGTATGATCGCTCCTGGACAAGCCTGGGGCTTCCCCATGCAGTAAAGAAGTGGGGTTGTGGATCCCCACTGCCCAAGAGCAGTTCTTCCTCTCCAAGGTATGAAGGACCCATGTCAGCTTTCCAGACTTGGTCTCAAAGAACCTTGCTTGGGAGGGCACTGAGGACATGGCCTGGCCCTGGGAGCTTGAGAGCAGCAGGAGGCCAGCAAGGGTCAGGCACTGGTGTGACACATGGTGGGCTGCAGCCTTGTGTGTCCTGGCACAGGGCCCTATGTGACAGTCTTGACCCTGCAGTGCTCAGGATGGTGCTGAAATGGACAGGGATGCTGATCCTCCACAGCAGCACCCTGTGGCATGGGTGGTAGCTGGGCTGACCACAAATGCCACCCATCTCAGGCCAAGTGGGCTGTTTCTACACAGCAGCAGGACCCAGGGCAGTCAGACTGAAGGAAAGACAGACAACCCTGAGGTCAGACACACAGAGTGTTTGTCCAGCAACAAGTGTATTGGACCCCAGTGCTGGGGCCTGGCTCAGAGCCCAGTAGGGGCCTGGAGCCTCAGGAGCTCCCCGCCAGCACGGAGCACCCTTCAATAAAGTTTTGAAGGAAGTGAAGTTGGTGTCTGTCTGGCTTTGTGGCATCTGGTCCCTAGTGCCACCTCCCCAGTACTCCCAGCACAGCTCCTGGGGTGCCACAGGAGCCCTTTTCTGCTGGTGTGGATGTGGAGAGGCATATCCATGTCCCACACTGGACACAGCTGCAGAGAGCACAGACCTAACCCCAAAGACCATGGGCTATGGGAAGGAAGGGGCCTGTGGGGCTGAATTTGGCCTTGCCTGTCACTGGGGCAGCCCCTTGCCGTGCCAGGAGAACATGCCTCGTTCTCCCCCTACATGTGGTATGTAGGTGACTGTTACAGCATGGTACAGCTCTTCAGGGATGGCTCAGATCTGGCTGAGAGGAGGAAGGTGCAGGGTTGCCAATGCACTGTGGAACACATCTCTGACTGCTCCCAGCAGCTGGAGGCGGGCAAACATCTGGTCAAAGAGATGAGGGAACGGCTCCTGCAGGGAGAAAGGCGGCAGCTTGGGGCTGGCCCTGCATCCATTGGTGCCTGTGCACCCCTGGAGGATGGGACAAGGGGCCATCACACTGCTGGCACCATTCCCTACATGGCTTCCCCCCAACTGCAGTGCAGCCCCAAAAGGACTGCAGGGCCACAAAGCTGCAGGCTGAGACACCTAACTCACCCCCAGGATGTGCACCCGGTTGTAATAAGAGCTGAAATCCATGCTAAGCTGGATCAGGAACTTGCACACCTGCAAGGCAGAGACATTCTCATGGCACAGTGAATTCTGTCTGGTCTTGAACCTTCACCCACCCCAAGCACAGCAGGAATGCCACAGGGGCATTGCAATCTATTCTATCAGCACTGGCCCTGTGTTACTCACTGATGGGCAGCGCCTGCTGGGCTGGGACTGCTGGAGCAGCATCCACAGATGCTATAGCACATGGTACTTACTATTTCTGTGTTGGCAGTGAGCCGGATCCCCTTGGAAGGTGAGGGCAGCTGTGCTGCCTGCTGCAGGACTTCCGGGAAGGGGAGGAGATAGTTGAAGAGCAGGAGCCATTCTCCCTGTAAAGGGATCATGTGTCTCAGTGTCAGATCCTCCTGGGCCCATAGCATCCATCACCAGAGCTGAGGGTGCACAGATGCCCCCATTCCTCCTCTCAGCACCCACCTCTTCTCGGAGGCAGGAGAAATTCAGTTCAGATGCTGGTGGCAGAGGTGGGTATGTGCCTGGAAAGCAGGGAGACTGTTGTGCCCAAAGAAGCCCCTGTGGCTCCAGGTGTGGCTGTCAGAGGAGGGTGGTGGGGCTGGTGCTCACCCCGCTCCACAGCCTGCTGGAAGGTGTTGAAGAGTGTGGCCAGTCGGGCACAATTGTACATCACAAAGGCACCGCTCTTTGTTCCCTTTGTGGAGATGCTGCTGTTCTCCAGGTCCAGGGTGATCTGAGGGCAGGGAGAAGTCACAGTCCAGGCTGCTCAGCACAGATGCACTCCGCTGTTCCCACAACCTGCCAGCCCTGGCTCCATGCAAGCTGCTGTCCTACCTGACTCCGGTGAGCAGTGCTCAGCATCTCAAACCTGATGGCAGCCACTGTCAGGGTATCAATCACCTCTGTCCAGGCCTTATCTGTGGAGAATGTAGGTGCTATCATGAACAGCTCGCTCCATTCCCATATACTGATACCCCCAGCACCCAGGCAGGACACCCCTGCCAGGACCAGGTAGTAGTTGTGGACCACTACACCACTGGCCCTGGCTCCCATTGGAAGGAGTTGCTCTGTGCCAGTGCCCTGGATGTTTAGATGCCTTCCCAAAGCAAGGGCAGCACCTGGCTTGATCTTGGAGGGGAGAAGGAGCAGCCTCCAGGGGTGCAGCCACCCCTGGCTGTGGACTAACAGGAGCAATGAAGATGGGATGGAGCA
Organism: Pseudopodoces humilis; assembly: GCF_049639895.1. Lineage (NCBI taxonomy): Eukaryota > Metazoa > Chordata > Aves > Passeriformes > Paridae > Pseudopodoces > Pseudopodoces humilis. Next base: position 12,173,667 of record NC_142212.1, on the reverse strand, counting down.
GCATCTATGCATGGAGCCCCAGAGCAAACTCTCACCTTGTGCAAGCTCCCCATACTTTATCACAGAGGCTTCATGCATCTGGCGCTTTCGGAGCCTGGGAGAAACAGAGAGACAGAACCACCCACTGTAGGCTGAGCTGGCCCACAGGGAGCCTTAGAAGGAGAGAAAACAGCAGGTGCCTTGCACACCAACTTACTGGAAGTACTGGTCTGCCCCAATGGGCGATGAGGGGTTGGTCACCTTCACTGGCCCACAGACAAGATGTTTCTGAAAGACAGAGAGGCTGAGAACTGAGTGAAATGCAGCCCTGTTCTAAACCTAGTCACGAGCCAAGGGTGGATGTTGGGGCCCACACTGAGGAGGTTCAGAGGTTGCTCTTGCTCACCTGCAAAGCTGTGTGAGCTTCTGGATCCAAAATCCTCCAGAGCACATCCAGCTGCTGCTGCTGGAATTCCTCTTCACAGTTCACCACATGCACAATGCTGCAACAACTACTCTGGCCTTTGGCCTGCAGTAGAGCACAACAGGAAGCTCAATCCTATTGCCTGGCAGAAGGAAAGGTCACTTGGGAAGTGGAAGGCAGGCAGTGCCATGGGGTCACTCACTGGGCACTGCAACACAGCTTCCTGCAGCTCAGCCAAGGACTGCAGTGTCCCCTCTGTCACTGAAAGAAGGAGGAACACCAGTGAGCCACGGGGTTCTCCACCCCACCACCATCGGCTCTGCCTCAGGCTCAAACCTGGCTGAAGGGGAACAAGAGGGGAAAGCCATTTGTGTACATCCCCCCGCCTTATTTTTGTTAAGACACAACTGAAAGTAAACAGGCCTATTTGCACCCGTTCTACCCCCACTGCCACACCAGAGCTGTTGACATGTGAGGCTCACCGAGCAGCAGATCTAGATTGGGGTCATAACCCAACAAGCCCTGCTGCTCCACGAAGCTCTTCAGGTGCACCTTACAGATGACACCCTCGGCTGTGCCCGGCCCCCGATCACAGGCTGAGGCACAGGGGCACCGGCCCAACGCTGCCTTCAAGGCTGAGACGGCGTCAGTGAGGGACGAGCTACCGGAGGCGGAGGGCCAGCAGATGCGGAGCTGTCGCAGGACGTCCCAGCTCCTCTCCTCGCTGAGGGCAGGGACCAGGCGGACGCCGACCCTGCGAGAGAGGGTGAGGCAGGCACTGGGAACAGCAGGCCCTGTGGCGAGGGGCCGGGAGCAGGTCGGGACGGTGGCACTCACCCCTGGGCGCGCAGCAGCTGGGCCAGGTGATCGGCCAGCAGGACGGAGCGGAGGTGGCGGGGCCTCAGGGCAGCGGAGCTGCGCAGGGCCGGGCAGTGCAGCACCACGCAACCCGTCCGCGGCCCCGCGGCGGGGGGGGCCGGGCCGGGCAGAGGCCCCAGCAGGCGCTGGAAGGCCTCAGGGCGCCGCACCTGCACCGCCAGCCCCGCCGGCGTCTGCCGGCAAACCCGCAGCGGCAGCACTGCTGGGCCCCGCAGCGACGGCACCGCCGACACGGCCTCGGGGGGCACCTGCGGGCGGAGGGTGAGGAGAGGTCCGGACTGCACGTACAAAGGACAACTCCACTCCCGTCCCCATCAAACACTTCCCGCAAATGCCCGCTCCCGACCGAGGCCTGCCCACGCCGCCGCGGCCTACCTGCCCGCCGGGAAAGGCGGCGTTCAGCGCGGCCCGCGGCGCCAGGAAATCCCTGTGGCGCAGGTTACGGGCACCGCTCTCCTTCACCCAGAGAGCGGCGGGTCGCCCCAGGGCCTCGTTCAGAGCCCGCAGCGTCGCCGCCACCTCCGGGCGGCCCTCGCCCATCTCCATGGGAGCCCAGCCGCCGCTTCCGCCGCCGCCACCGGAAGTAACGTCCCGCCTCGCCCTCCCGACAGTCGCCATGTTGCGCGCAGAGCTCCCGGGCGGCCATCTTGGTGGCGGGCGGAATGGCCGGGCAGGGCGGCCATCTTGGGAGGACGGGCGCGGATACACCATGGTGGGTGTGGCGGACAGCGGGCGCCGCCATGATGGGTGTGTTAGGTCAGGACCATAGGGCTGCAACCAGGCACCCCGAATGGCCCGAGAAGGTCTCAGTCCTACTCAGCCTCACCCCAGCAGGGCCATGGTGTCATCCTGAGGTGTGTAGGAGTGGTGTCCCCTCTTCTCCAACACTGGGGAGCCCAGATCTAAAAACCTCAGGAAGCAGGAGCCAGAGGCCATGCTGGGGTCAGCGCAGTTTGGGCAGAAATGGGCTGCCCAGGGCAGGGAGTACAGCACAGCTGTGGGCATGGCCCACCCCAGAGCACAGCCTACCTGGTCCCTGGCTTGTTGGGGACAACAAGGGTCCCTGGGAGGTCCAGCAGCCTGAACTGTGGTGGAAAGGGAGGTTTGGATGGCCGGCAGTGTGTGAGGCAGACCACAGCTGTGGGTATGGTGTCACTGGCAGACCCTGGGTGGCCAGTCCAGCCTGTCCTCCACAAGCCCCGGGGCTTGGCTGGGCTGTGACATAATGGCTGAGGAACACCAGCAGCAACCGTGTGCTCCTGGTATGGGCTCTGCAGGGCACAGCGATGAGCAGCTGTGGGTGTGTTCTTCAGGCCTGCTCCAGAGGGCTGCTCTCCTCTCCAGCACAAGAGCAGTGTCCTGCTTATCAGCCCCAGGAAGAAGGAAGTGGAAATGATTAGATCACGTCATCGTGGTCATGATTACATCTGCAAAGCTGAGCTGCTCCACAGCAATGGTTTAAGCACAGATGGCCTCACACTGCTGGCCAGTTCTCAGACAAGTGTGCCAGTGGCTGCTGAACTGGGTACAGGGCAAGGACCCAGCACACCCCCAGCCCCATGGTACCAAACCTGATTGGTAGGGAGCAGGAAGCACCCAACCCCACCACAGCAGGGAGCTAGGGACCTCCCTCTGTACTGTGCCCTTCCTGCCCACCCCGTGGAGGCGAGGGAAGGGGGTGGCGGGTGGGGGGAGGAGGGAGCTCTGCCCGCAGGGTCCAAACCGGTTCCTCCAGGGCTTGTGTGCCTGTGGGAAAAGGGAGGGGGGAGCAGGGCGAGGGCAGATCCTGCAGCACGGGCTCTTCCAGGAACGCAACAACACGTTTTGGGGCTCCTCAGGCAGCCCTGGAGCCCCAAGGCTGCAGCCCACAGTCAGTGATAATCTGCAGCCCCAGGGCAGGAGTGAGAACATGTCCCCCAGCCGTGACATGGTGGAGTGCTCCCTGCACCACCCACAGCCAAAAGGTGATCTGAGAATCGCTGCTCACACCAGACCAACTGCTGACTGTCCGCAGTGCAGGAGCTGCCCAGGACCCCTGCCCGGCCGGGGGGGGCTTGCTGGACCTTGCCACTCAAGGTGGGTCCAGGCTGGATCCTCCACATCCCCAGAGCGTCCCCGCAGGCCGCCCACGTGGGCCCTGGCCGCGCAGCGGCTTGGGGAGGGCTCTCGGAGGCGCCGAAAGAGCTTTGGAAAGACACGACATCCCCGATGGCTCTCTGGCTGCCCGCTCAGCGGGAGTGATCGTGTCATTCCAAAGCTATCTCTCTCCAGGGGTTGGATCCTGCCCACCCCGGCAGGGACTGGGGTGCTGGGGCGGCCAGGGAGAGCCGGCATGAGCAGGAAGTTTGGCAATGTCACACAGCCTGCACCACCGTGGTGCACGGGACCACATCCACCCTGTGGCCCAGCAGCCATGCTCCCCATACTCTCCCAGGAAGCCAGCTGCTATTTTTAGCTGTTGGGGGCACAAGAAACAGAAGAGGCCCCAGCCCGGTTCAGGGGCTGAGTCAACACGCTGAGCCCATCCTGCCACCACCCTTCTTCCAGTGCGGCCCTAGGCGCTGCCCTAGCCCCAGGACGGCTGGAGTGGGACACGCGGCTCTTGCCCAGCACAGGGCGGTGGGCAGGGGCGGGGGCGTGTGGGGCGAGGCGGTGGCGGGAGCGCGGGTAACGAAACCCCAGGGCAGCTGGGCACAGCGGGGACAGCTGCTTTTGGGATTCCGTTGCCCGCGGTGGCGCCGCGGAGGGATGGGCACAGGCACCACGGCCATGTCACCCCGACCCTTGGACAGTCTGTGGGCCAAGAGGGGAGAGGGCGACTTACCGGCGGGGACGGGGCGGAGGAGATGCGTGAGAGCCACTGCCGGACCGTTGTGATCGGGGGTGCCGGCAGAGATCGGGGTTGTGCTGCCGGCTCCCCCCGCGCCGCGGGCTGGGTGCCAAGGGGAGGGCGGCACGGCCGAGCCAAAAGGAAACGGCTCCGAACAAAGCCCCGGTGGGGCTGGAGCAACTGGTGCCAACCCATCAGCCCCCGACGGGGCCCGGAAACACGAGCCGGCCCCGAGGGAGGGCACCTGCCCCGGCACCTGCGCCCAAAGACCGCACAGCCCGGTCCGGCGCCGCCGCTACCAGCGCCTCCAGCCCCCGGCCCCGGCGAGGAGCCCTCGGCACCGCCACGGGGGGAGTTCAAACCGCGTGGGGAACCCCGCCGGCCCCACGCGGAGCTCTCGCGGTGTCGCTCGCGGATCCCTGGGACCCCGCGCTGGCCAAGGCTGCAGGCTGTGGGAATTCCTGATCCCTCCGGCACGGCACGGTGGAGGGAAATGCTCCGCCGCTACTGCCGGGGAACTTCCCGGTAGTCCCCGCACTGTCAGGCTACGGCTGGCCCTGGGTGGGTGACACAGGTGGAGGACGTGCGTCCCCTGTCTCAGGGCACCTCTGAGCCCGCAGTGCCACCGGCCTCACCGAGCGCGGCAGGAGGGGGGAGGGTGCAGCGGGAGGTCCCGGCGGCGGCTCGGGGTTTCAGCCCCGACTGGCAACAGCTGCCCGTAGTGGGGCACACGGGGAACCGGGGCGCCGTGCCGAGCCTAGGGCAGCCCAGGGACACCGGCGGGGCCGGGCCAGGAGCGCAGCCGAAACCCGGGCCCGCTCCCTCCCGCCCGGGGAGCCTCCCGCTCCCCTCTCACCTCCGGCCCCGCAGCCTTCGGCACAGCAGCCCGGGCCGGTCCGCAGCCCCTCCCGGCGGCGGGGTCGGGGAGGTTTCCAGCGGGGCACCCCGCTCCCGCCGTGCCACTCCCGCCCCGCCGCCGGCCGCTTTCGGTTTCGCTCCGGCGCCCACCTGGGCTCTGCAGGCCGGGGCGCGCCCGGACCCGAGGGCAGAGGGTGCGTGAGTGCCGCTGCCCTCCCGCCCCTCAGGACCCGCGGGCGGGGGCACCCCGAAGGCTGCCCGGGAGCCCCGGTCCGACCCCGCCCCCCCGGTGGCGCTGTCCCGCCCCGGGCCGCCGGGGGGCGGTAGCGGCGGGGGCGGGGCCGCTCGGCGGTTCCGGCGGTGTCGCGGCCATGGCGGCGGTGGCGGCTCTGCGGCGGCTCGTACCGGCGGGGGGGCGGGCCGCGGGCAGGTACCGGCACCGACAACCGGCACCGCGGTTGCCCTGTGACCGGGGAAGGTGCCTGTAGGATGCCGTAGGGTCTCCGGGGCCTGTCCGTGGGTCCCACGTGTCCCAGCTGCTCACTCTCCTCGCAGAGCGCCGTGCCGGGGTCACCGACTCACGCCGGCGGATGATGAGATGTACCAACGGACGCGGGTGATGGTGCTGGAGCCGGAGTCCCCCAACATCATGTTCATCGAGAGCTACAGCTCTCGCGGCTTCACCATCAGCGGAGACGTGGTGGTGGGGCCCTGCGCCGTGCTGCCCCGCAGCATCCTCCAGTGGAACGTGAGTGCCCGGCGGCGGGGCGGGGGTTGCCGTTTCCCACCGCGCACAGCCCCCTTCAACGCCCGCCGTGTCCCCGCAGGTTGGCTCCCACCGGGACATCTCGTACGAGAGTCTGTCGCTGTTCCGGCTGCTGGAGCCCCAGATAGGTACGCGGCGCAGGAGGGGCGCGGGCTGCCCTCCCTTGGGGCTCCTGTCGGGGTAGCTGTGCGGGAGCCCTTGGTCCATGCAGGGAGGGCAGGTCTGGGCCGAGGCAGCTCGAATGCTGCCCTGCCCACCTTTGTCGTTCCCTGGTTGCAGAGATCCTGGTGCTGGGCACAGGGGACAGGGTGGAGCGGCTCCACCCCGCCACGCTGAAGCAGATGCGGGAGTGCGGGATTGCTGTGGAGGTGCAGGACACGGTAAGGACGGATGAGCACAGGCAGCACCCCATTGAAAGGGAGGGAAGGGGTCACGTACCTCGTGGGGAAGAGCCGACTCCTTTCTGAGGGACAGAGTTTCACTCACCCCCTTTTCTATTCACAGGCAAATGCATGTGCAACCTTCAACTTCCTAATGAATGAAAGGCGCTTGGTGGCTGCTGGGCTCATCCCCCCTCGAGGCACCAACGGGATGTAGGCACTTCGTGCCTTGCCCATGGGCTGAGCGGTTCTTCCCCTGCCTGCCTGAAGCCCCCGGGGGTCACAGCTCTCAACTGAGAAACGCTGCATAGTGAACTGTGGAGCTGCCGGCTGGGTGATGGCTCTGCAAACAGGAGGGCTGTGAAATACATGGGCTTACCTCTTCCCTGCAGTCCCTGGCTTCTTGGCCTTCCTGCCCAGTGTGGGCTGGGGACCGTGGGGCACAGTACAAGGCCTTGCTGGCAGCACTGCTCCCACAGCCCTGCCAAGATCATGCCCCACACCTTGGCAGCAAGAAGTCTCACCTGAGGGAGGGTGAAGGCTGGTGGGGTGAGCTCTACACCCCCCAGGCACATCTGGGGCTCTACAAGGAAAATATATGTAAATAGGAAGTACAAGAAATTGTGTGGTTAATGCACAGCAGACTGAGGCTGTAACAATTTGATGGGGCATGTGCTCACCTTGGGCACTGGGCAGAGTGTGTGGTGCTGGGATGCCATGTGCCAGCAGCTTCCTGAGCACAGCCAGCCCAACAACTAGGATGTCCCAGCTGGTGCTGGCCTGGCTTGTGCTCTCCTGTCGGGCTTTGTACTACCCCAGCACCAATGTCCCTTGGGCAGTGTGGGTCCAAGGGTGCTGCGCTCACTCTGATTGAAGGCTCAGCTCCAGCAGGAGACATGGAAAGGGTCACTGTCCTGTACCCCACTGTTTGGTACATGCTTAGGGATGTCACCCCTGGAGAAGAGAGTACATGTACCTAATGGAAAGCTCATGGCCTGAACTCTGCCACCTTGGCAGGCAAAGGCAGGGGGTGCAGGTACAAGGTTAGGGTGGCTTTACTTAGCAAGTGTCCTAATGAGTGTGTGACACCAGCTCTGTGGCACTGTAGTCAAGGCTCTGGTTTTAGTGTATAAATCAAATCTGACATCCCCAAACCACTGACACACTCTTCAGCAGCAGTGACATGTGGGATATGTACAATTGATAGGTGTGAAATATTTCTTGGCTCCTGGCATTGGAAGCACAGGTAAACCTGCCAAGCCAGGGAAGTTTGCACTGCTCAGGCCTGCAGAAATACAGACCAGCTCCTTTATAAACTTGTGCCACTCCAAGTGCATTATTGCTCACCTTCCAGCAAAAAATTGGTCTGTTGGAGCCCGGGCAGGTAATCCACAGTGAACAGCCCAGGGGGGTGCAGCATCCTGGCTGCTGCCACAGCTGGGCTGGGCAACTCCTAGCAGCAGATAATGGCCTTGTAAAATGGTTTGATTTCTTGACTAGCTGCCCAGCCCTTGTTTTCTGCTCTCAGGAAGGATTTTTAAAGAAGCCATGCCGTGTTACCCACTCAGCCCTGTCTCAGGGCTCTCCCCTCCCTGTTGCCCTTCACATGCATGGAGTCCCTTCTGCAGTTATCAACTGCCTCTGACAGTGTGGGAAGCAAGGGACAGAGCCAAGGAAGGAGAGCAAGGGAGGTAAAGAAGGAAAAGGGGCTCCAGGCTGACACCAACTGCACATCTTTTCATTTTTTTATTGTAAAACATGGCCAACATGTGCAAGGCTCCAGCCCAGGGTCACAGCTTCACAGCTCCTGGGTGGAAGGTGGGCCCCATGGGTGGTCAGAAAGCAGCCAAGGGACAGCGGGAGCTCCAGGCAGCCCAGAATAATGGCACTTCTGCAGCAAGAGCAGCTCCCACGCGTAGCAGCGCAGGGCTGAGTGGCACAAGGACAGACAGACGGATCTCTTTCAGAAGAGGCGCTTCTCATACCTGCCAGGGAAGCAGAACCAGGGTGCCCCTTTACTGACCCACCTCACTCAGGGCAGGGACAAAGGTGCAGTATGGAATGGATTCTGCCAGCCCAGAGAGGGGACCAGCCTCAGCACCCTGCCACGGCTTGTGCCAGGGCAAGCCAATGAATGGCACACCAAGCCAAGGGCATGGCAGCTGAGGTACAGGGTGGCTATTCCTGACCCCCAACACCAACCCCAAGGTGACAAGGATCCTGCCAGAAGCACTTACGAGTGAAGGCCGTGCACCCCTCCTTCAACCTGGGCAGACGTTGTCCTCTTCTCAAATTTCAACTCTCCCGAGTACATCATGGCTCTGAGGGGGAAGGACACTTGTCACAAGTCAGGCAGAGTCCAGGAAAGACAGTGCTCTGGCACATGCTCAGCTGGAGCAGCTGGGATGATGGTCACTGGTTCCTCCAGCTGTGGCCAGAATGGTCTTTGCTGTGCTCCCAAGAACCAGGCTGGGTAATGTAACCCCAACATTTTGAGCCCAGCCAGCTGAATATACCACAAGAGACCATGCTCCTGCATCCCTGGGGCTGGCAGACATTATGTAGTGCCCACTGGAAATGAGGAAGGAGAGCTACAAACTATCCAGAACACACCACAGCTCGAGTACAGCTGCCCAGGGACTCCAGACAGCAGCACCATGACCTAACCAGAGTACAGGCATCGGGAAGCACTCACCGGACTTGTGTCAGGCTCTTGGCACCAATATCCTGGCAGGAATGCTGGATCCCAGCAATTAGGTATGGAATGAATTTATGGATAGAGCCCTTGTCTTGCACTGCACCGGAGACCCCCTGGGCCACTTTAATTTTGTCTGTCTCACTGCATGGAAGCACAAATCAAGGGTATTTGTGAAGCAGAGAATCCCCAAAAGCTTGATCTGCTGCCCCAAAGCACCGTCTCTGACCTGAAATACCGATTCTGGCTGCCCAAGTTCTTGTCCATGGCATCTAGGGAGCCCATGCCGCGGTATTTCTTCAGCCTGATGCCATCCGAGAAGAAGTACTCGCCTGGGGCCTCCGTGGTGGCAGCCAGGAGGGAGCCCATCATCACTGGCATAAGATACCACCAGGAACAGCACGTCAGCAGCAGTGGCAGTGGATGCAAAATCCCTTAGGGCTCCTGGGCTCAGCACTGGCTGCAGCCCCCATGCCCCCAGCCACCTGCAGGTAAATGCCCTCACGCCCAGTGTGATGCCATATGGAAACACCTCCTTGGAGATTCCCTACAGTGGTGCTCACCTGTGGAGGCACCAAGTGCCAGGGCCTTGGCGATGTGCCCAACCGTCTGGATCCCTCCATCGGCGATCACGGGGACGCCGAACCTCCTGGCGTACTCGGACACCTTGTACACCGCCGTGGCCTGGGGACGGCCGCACGCCAGCACTGTGGGACAGAGCACACACAGGCTCAGCTCCATGCAGCCCCACACCAATGTCCCAGCAGGCTTTTTCAGGCTTCCAGCACACACATGCTCCAGCACTCAGAATGCACAAATCCCTGGATACTCCTTCCCTAGGCTGAATTGCAAGAGAAGCAGATGCCGGGGAGGTGCCTGCTGAGACGTCCTCACAGCCCCTGGCTCCAAAAAGCTGTGAGTGACCTTGGGACTGGGGTCTTTTGATCAGATGCCTGCGATCAGACGAGACTTGTGGCTCAATCCTGGTGCACGGCAGATTTGAGGAGCTTGGGAAGGAAATAAAGCAAACTCCAAAAGCCCCTCTCCAAAGCATTCCTGGCATGTATGCAATGTCCCACTGCTGGCTCTCTCCTGGAGCTGCCAGACCCCTTGTCCATACACCCAGCATCTGTAGGATGCGCCTCTTGAATGGAAAGGCAGTTGGCTGTGAGAGAGCTCGTATGACTGTATATGGTATAGATATAAATATATCTATACATACAGGTCTGCATACACACACAAACACACATGCAGCAGTGGAAAAGGAAACCGGCAGAATGGTTTGATAATAATTTATGTTCCTGCCCTGCAACATAGCAAGAATTCCGTCAAGTTTAGCTGCCCCGTGAGGAGAGAATTATTAGCTTTGGATTTACTTGTTCTTCCCAGTCAGTAGCAGTTAAGGAAAACCAGAAGAGGGCATGTTTTGTAACGTGTTTGTCAGCCATAGGCATGCAAGAACACTGAGATAAGCTTCTCTCAGTGTTCCCTTCCCCACCATCATCTGGAAGCCTTTTCTCCAGTCATGGTTAGCCCCATAAACTGGGTAAGATTAAGGCCATACAGTATTAGTACTTTGGTGAACTCCAGGTGTGGTTCAGCCTGCATGGCAGCAGTGATGGCAGCATGTCCCTGGCAGAGGCCTGCGGGGCCAGGAGGCTACAGTTTCTGTACTCCCAGCACTCAGCAGCAGCTAATGAGGGAAGGCAGCCAGACTCCAGACTGAGACAGAATTAAATTTAATCAGACCCCAGCGTTCAGCTTGGGCTCAGCCAGCCAGGGAGAGGCTGCCAGATTTATCATCAATGCCCTTAAAGAGATGGTCTTGCATAGTTCTGCACTGCTGAAGGCCACAGTGCAGCTGCAAAACGCTGCTGTGGAAGAGCTCTGTGGATAGAAACACCAATTTCTGAAGGGTTTTGAGTCCAAGGTCTATGGGATTGTGCCACAGACAGTGCAGGGCCTGCAGAAACCTCTCAAGCACAACAACAGAGATCAGCCCTTTTAAGGCACAGCTTGGCTCAGGGCCCCTGGGAGCATCGTGCCTTCTCCAACTGTCCCAGTGCCACAGCCCCGGAGCACAGGCTTCCCAAGCAGGGTTCTGAGCACATACACACATCACACGGTCAGGGGGAGGGTTTGTCCTTTTGTGTATACGCAAAGGGTGGCCCTACAAAATAATCTGCTAGAGAAAACCTTCCAGGATCTGCAAGAGTAAGCCTTTCCCTTTGAGGTGTGTGAGAAATAGGAGAAAGGACAAAGCCCAAGGCTTGCCTTGCAGGGGCTGCTTGGTCAGAACATCAGAGCAGAGAACACTGCACCCTGTGCTGGGTAGGCAAAAGCCCCTTCTCTCCACAGAACTTGGTGGGGAAAAAACAGAATGCAGCTGCCAAAGGTAGTGAAGTGTGTAGTGAAGTCCCTTTGTAACTTAGGGGAGCCAGCTCCATGGGAAGCTTGGCCAGTTCACAACTTCCCCAGAACTGGGGCTACATTTTGAGCATGATCGAGAACTGCTCAGGGATTGCCTCCCTGATCAGCAGAATCAGTGATGAATCTGCAGATCAGTGCTGGATCAGCAGAAGCATGCCTGGCTAAGGATCCAAAAAGTGTAGTCAGGTTCCTAACTGGATTCTGGAGTGGAGAGAGGACAGGCCTGAGTTCCCTCAGCTTGGACAGTTCAGATTCCGCTTTACAAAATCAGGAAAGTTTCTCAAGAGTTCATTTCAGATTCAAAACCAGTATCCAAAGCCACAAAACCCCAAGTGCATCTACAGCTAAATTATTCTCAAACAAGCAGAAGGGCCATGTGCAGCCAAATCAGGGTCCTGCTTCAAGACACATAATTAGGGTTGGGAACAGGGCAAGTGACTTACTATAGGTGCCCGTGACAGTAGAAGGGCATTTGGGGCTGTGGGACTTTAGGTCTGGAGGGATCTTTGGAGCAGCTAAACAAAAACAAACACACACATTTTAGAGACAGAAGAACAGCAGCAGAACAAAGGACCCCAGAAGTGACCTGCTACTGGGCAGAGCATAGAGTGTGGGACAGAGCTGACTTTGCAGATCCTTCCCAGCCTGAGCCAAACCAGAGTCCAGATCCAAGGCAGCCAGGCCCGGCTGTGCACAGCGCATGCTCACCCTACCCCAGCAGCCACCCAGAGAGGTGACCCCTACCCCATAAAGCCAGAGCTCTTGCCCTTAACAGGGCCATAATCCTGGGGAGCTGCAGGCAAGAATTCTGCAACCACATCTCCTGTGAAGCGCCACATCCTACCTCTGCTCTGCTCCTTCGCCAAGACCAGCACCCAACCCCATCTCCCGGGGCAGCTGGAGGAACCCCTGGGACATTCACACTCTGCAGATCAGAGCATGCCTTTGCCTCAGAGCCTGGATAGGACATGTGTGTCCTGGCTCTGCTCTGGCTATGGAAGTGTCAGCCCAAGGACACTAGCCCCCGCCTTAGAAAGTTGACCTGAGACAGACTGCCCTGACTGGGAAGCCCCTGCAGCCAGGCAAAGCAGGAACACAGCACAAGGACAGGGCTGCTCACAGACTCCATGCTGGAAAGGGCAGAACTAATGCAGCTCCTACAGCCAGCAGCTGCTCACTTTCTGCCTCCTGTGGCACAGACCAAGGACCAAAGCAGTAAGGGGCTGTGCTTGTGGACTGCAGCAACTTGCTGGAGCACCTCTCTGCACCCCACCTGAGGTTCAGCACACAAAGACTGAGTCTGTCCTCAAGACAGACTTTCTTCAGGACCTGGGGAATGCCCCTCTTGCCTTTTAACTAAGGGTGACACAGCCTCTGCCCCACACAAGCTCTGTCTATCTGCAGAGACAAAAGCAAAAAATCCCATTTTGGCCTCGAAATTGCAAAGGCATTGAGCCCAGATCAATACTCAAGCATCATGCACACTGCTGCCAGAGGGAGAGGAAGCACAGACAGCCCAGTGCATTCCACTCATTAGCACTGGGAATCCAGTAAGCTCCTCTCTCTGAAGAACTGCCTGCCAGCCCCCAGCCCCATCCCACACCGAGCCAACAGCTCCCCTCAGGCAAAGCCACCATCTGCCACACTGGCTCTACTCAGTCTCGGTCAGTACTGGGAAATGCCTTTGCTGCTGCTGCCACCCCAAAGGTTGGAAGTCCTGGAAAAAGTGGGTGAAAGTCTTGCTGCTGGACACTGCCCTCACAATGGGAGAATTCCATCCCAGCCACGCTGCTTTTCAGCAGAGAACTTCTATTAAACACATGTCTTCAGCCTATTTAGGAGGCTGATCTCTCTCACCTTCCTGTGTGATGCAGATGGAGCCACTGCCCATCCCGACCCTCAGGGCGTCAACCCCGGCATCAATGAGGTTCTTGGCCTGAGCCGCAGTCACCACTGTGGGGAGCAGAAATCGGTTTGAAAACAGACAAGCACTTTTGCAAACAACACTTCTCTGCCCTGGAGGTTCCCTCACAGCTGCCAACGTCCCCCACCCAGGGCAACAGCTTGTGCCAGAGTCAGGCCTATCTGGGAGGAGCAGTGAGTTTCTGCTCCAGCTGTCCCAGTGGGTGAGGTGACACTGCCCCTTTAGGCTATTCTGCAACACACTTCCACCCAAAGGCTGAGGCAGCAGAAGTCACGGCATGGTCCAAAGCACTTTGGGCCACATGAGGTAGGGAGGGCAGAGTACAGGGTAACAGAAGCATCAGGTAAAGACAAAGACCACTGGACTCGGCCGTCAAAAGGCAGGGAAAATTGCCATTAGATTTCCACATCAAGCAATATTAATTATTATGCAAAATTTTAAACTGGTGTGTAAAATAAGCTAATGTGCAATGTACTACAGAGGACTGCAATACACTGTGATGCAGAACAAAGGTTTCCAAGTATCTGCATCAGTAAGGTACTGCCCTGTGTCTACAGTGGTCTTGCTCCATTCCACAAGTCAGAAGAAACCATTTTAAGTTCATAAAAATTTACCAAAATGACCATTTCATTCACATCCCTGCAGCTCCCTATACGTCTAAGAAACAAATATCATTTAAAGACAAGAGGAGTCTTCAACACATGCCTACCGTTTCCTCCAATAACTTGTAGGCTGGGATATTTCTCCTTAATGTATTTTATCATGTTGATCTGGAAGATGGAATTCCCCTGAGAGGAATCCTGCAACAGAAAGAAAATCAATTTCAACCAGAACTTCTGCAGATTACAAATGCAGCTTCAAAAAAGCTTCAGATCTTCACTCTGCTTGCTGGGGTCCCTGCTAAGGCGGATAACGGGCAAAATTACTCTCCACATTGGGCACAGAACCCCAGGAGAAGCTGCTGTCAGGACAGGAATGTACCTTCCCTGTACAAGGCAGTTTATTGTAAAGACTTCAGTAATATCCTTCATGTTTAATCCTGTAGCTTCTACAGAAGGCAACAAGCAGAACATCTGACTGTGGATAAGAACCATCTGTCTCTATCAGCAGGACACTGTCAGCCCTGTCTCAAACTACAGGTGAAATGGAGAATGTTCCTTGTGAAACCCAGGAGGGCTGGTGGGGGAATGCATCTCCCCCCTGTGCAGCTCAAATAGCAGATGTCAAGCACTGAGCACTCAGTCCCTGCCAATCTCTGTGACACAGTGAAATCATGTCTGTTAAACATTTCCCACTGCTCAGCCATGCCCTCAGAGCACAGTGAACTCACAGGATCACAATCGATGAGAAAACCATGTGCAAATACAGGCAGTGACAACTGTGCCTAAAAGTTTACAGGCCAGAAAGGGAGACCAGCAGAGCAGCTCTGGGCTCACTGATCACTCCTGAACATCACTAAGAGAGCAGCACAGTAACAAACACCAAAGGGATAAAGCCAATATTCAAACTTAGTCAGGAATATTAGAGAAGCTGGTGGCAGAGTGCAAGAGGTATTTGTAGAAGATTCTGTATTAACTGACAACATCTCTCCTTTCTTCTTCTTCTTCTTCTTCAGGGCTTCAATGCACCCTACAAACTCCCTCCAGGTCACTTAAGTCTCCAGGCAAGAGTAATCCCTCCAATCTGAGAATTCTAACCTGAAGAACACTGAGAGGTCAACAAACTGCCATATTCTAACACAGAAAGGCCTGTGACAAAGACAGTGAGTGCCACACTGTCAGAGATGTTCATCCAGTCCAGGGACTCACCCCACAGTGTCCCAGGCTAACACAATGTCCATGGCTCCCCATGGGTGCTCACCAGCACGACAGCATCCACGCCAGCCTGCACCAGCAGGTCCAGCCGGTACTTGTCATCCTCGTGGGTCCCGATAGCGGCACCACAGAGCAGCTGCTTCTTGGAGTCCTTAGAAGCCAGAGGGTAGTCCCTGTTCTTCTTGAGATCAGTGCGGGCAATGATAGCCACCAGCTCGTCATCTTCATTAACAATTGGCAGCTTGCCTGGAAACAGAAAGAACATTACTGCAGATTTCTGCAGGAGACAGACATTAGCTCAGAGCAGTGCAGCAGACCAGGAGCAGTGTCAGAAACTGCTACAAGATGGAGACTCGGAGGTGTGTTACCAAATCTTGCTTGGCCATGGATGCTAGCAGCCCTGGCTCGAGAAACAAAGAAAGGAGTTTTTTTGTAGGACTGGAGAAGGACTCAGTATTTTTATATCAACCATAGAAAACGTGTGCATTTTTAAAATAATTAGATGCACAACATCCTATTAGAAGTCAAACTACAAAACCCTAAGAGACCTGAACTGAGTGCTGAAATGTGAAAGCCAAGACAGAAAATCAAAGACATGTGGCTGGACAGCCAAACACTGGGCTACCAAGAATCCTTCAACTCCAAACACATTTGAAATGAAGGCATGTGAACTCTGTAGCCTGGCAGAGGGCTCTGGGCACTCTCTTCACTGTCGTCTCCCATGTTTCACCCACACAGGGACTGTGTGCCCATATTTTCACCCACTGCTGCCCCAGCCCAGCGCTTCCATGGCTCTCCCTCACGCCACAGACAGTCACAGGTACCTTTTTTACTCCTTTGCAGAATTTCATTTGCTTCTTTCAACATTACACCAGCTGGGGCCACAACAAGATCCTCCCGTTTTGTCATAATCTAGTGGGTGGAAGAAGATAAGAAGTCAAAGAACTCCTTCACACTGATCTGAAAATATCAAACCCCCCTGCCCACGTGAAATGCTCCACAGTGGCTGTGCAGGAGTGCTCCACAAAAGAGCCCACAGCACAGCAACACGCCTCCAGAAACACACAGGAAAAGCCTCCAGTGTGCTGTCCCCATGTGGGCACTGGCATCAGGCCCCAAGCCCATTAGTACACTGAAAACAGGAGATGGCAGAAGGCCTCAAGAAGACAAGTGAAAGCACCTATAAACAAAGGACAACTCTCAGATGACCCTTATTTGGGACATCACCTTAACATCTCTCCCTTTCAATGGAGCACATGCAAATAAGGGCTGGAGACCCTTTCAGAGTCTTGTGCTGTTCTGGCATAAATGGTGCCCTCAATCTCATTTTCAGGCAGCATCTCCAGTGCACAGGCCCTGGAAGGGCTCTGCCCAGAATAACCTATTGCTGTTACTGGTAAGGTCAGTGGGGCAAAGGAGTTGCATCAATCCAAATATGCTCACCCACACTCACTCTGACAAACAAGCGCCAAAACACGGTGGAAAGCAAAGGGCAGTGCTGGACAGTGAGGAACAGGGGAACATCTGACCTGGTATGGTAGCCTTCACCACAACAGTGGCTGCCCACTGGGAGAGCAGCTCAAAGAGATCACGAAATCTCCATCCTTGGAGATTTAGACACAAATCCACAACACCTCCTCCAGCTCAAAGTGCCTCAAGCAGGTGGCTTGACAAGAGACCTCCAAGTCCCTTTCCAACCACAGCGTTCTATGATCATCAAGTCCCCATGAAAGGTTATTTGAGAAGGCTGGACAAAGCTAAAACACTCTTTAATCCCTCAGGAAGGTAGATCAGTTGCACACAAAGAATGAACATTTTAGTTATTTATACCATAAGAAGAGATATTTTGTGTCAGAAAGAGGCTGACCATCTACCCAAAATGCTGTCTGTGACAGAACCTACATCTCAGGAGAAACCTGAGGCATCAGAGACATATCACAGAATCACTAGGTTGGAAGAGACCTTCAAGCTCGAGTCCAACCCATGCCCTAACACCTCAACTAGACCATGGCACTGAGTGCCACATCCAGTCTTTTTTTAAACACATTGAAGGATGGTGACCCCACCACCTCCCCAGACAGACCATTCCAGTACTTTATCACTGTAAAGTCATTTTCCTAATGTCCAACCTGTATTTCCCTTGGCAGAGCTTAAGGATGTGTCCTCTCCTTCTGTCAGCTGCTGCCTGGAGAAAGACACCAACCCCCACCTGCCTATAGCCACCTTTCAGGAAGCTGTAGAGAGTGATGAGGTCACCTCTGAGTCTCCTTTTCTCCAGGCTAAACAACCCCAGCTCCCTCAGCCGTTCCTCACAGGGTTTGTGTTCCCAGCCCCTCACCAGCCTCGTTGCCTCCTCTGGACATGCTCAAGTGTCTCAATGTGCTTCCCAAACTGAGGGGCCAGAACTGGACACAGAACTCCAGGTGTGGCCTCACCAATGCAGAGTACAGGGGGAAGAATGACCTCCCTGCTCCTGCTGGCCACACTATTCCTGATTCAGGCCAGGATGCCGTTGGCCTTCTTGGCCACCAGGGCACACTGGTGGCTCATGTTCAGCCGGTTATGGATCCGTACTGCCAGGTCCCTTTCTGGGCGCTGTCCAGCCACACCATCCCCAGCCTGTAGCATTGCAGGGGGTTACTGTAGCCAAAATGCAGGACTTGGCACTTGGACTTATTAAATGTCATCCTATTGGACTCTGCCCATTCATCCAACCATTCCAAGTCTCTCTGCAGAGCCCTGCTACCTTCCAACAGATCGACACACGCTCCCAGCTTAATGTCATCTGCAAATTTACTAATGAAAGACTCAATACCCTCATCCATGTCATCAATAAAAATATTGAACAGTACAGGCCCCAGCACAGACCCCTGAGGGACACCACTGGTCACTGGCCCCCAGCTGGATTCAGAACTATTCACCATCACTCTCTGGGCCTGGTCTCCACCCAGTTCTTAACCCAGCAAAGAGTGTCCAAGCCTTGGGCTGCAGCTTTTCCAGGGAATGCTGTGGGAGACAGTGTCAAAGGCCTTGCTGAAGTCCAAACAGACAACATCCACAGCCTTTCCTGCATCCACCAGGTGGGTCACCTGGTCATAAAAGGAGACCAGGTTGGTCAGACACAACCTACCCCTCCTAAACTGATGCTGGCTGGGTCTGGCCCATCCTTGAAGGGCTGTGTGATGACACCCAATATAATCTGCTCCATTACCTTACCAGATACTGGCCTATAACTCTACCAGGATCCTCCTTCCCACCCTTTTTGTGAATGGGCAGCATACTGGCCAGCTTCCACTCATCTGGAACCTTACCAGTGAGCCAAGATTGTTGGTAAATGATGGAGAGCAGCTTTGCAAGCTCATTTGCCAGCTCCCTCATCACCCTGGGATGGATCCCATCTGGTCCCACAGATTTATGAACATCCAAGCAGCTCAGCAGTTCTCTGCCTGCCTCCTCCTGGAGAACAGGGGGACCATTCTGCTCCCTGACACCATCTACCAACCCAGGAGGACAGCTGTCCTGAGGACAAGCTGTCTTCCCAATAAAGACTGAGGCAAAGAAGGTATTGAGCACTTCCATTCTCCCTATCTGCAGTTACTAAGCTCCCTCCAGCATCCAGTAGAGAACAAAGGTTGGTCTTACCCTTCCTTTTACCATTAATATAATTGTAAAAATGTTTTTTATTATCCTGTACAAAAGTTGCCAAATTAAGTTTGAACTAAGCTTTGGCCTCTCTAATTTTTTTTCCTACATGCCCTAGAAACCCCCTTAGATTAGAAAACCCCTTTGGATGCTCCTCCTGGTTTCACCAAATATAGAGAACTCTGTAATTTCATGATCACTGTGCCTAAAGTGGCCTCCAACCACCACATCACCCACCAGCCCATCTCTATTTGCAAACAACAGGTCTAACATAGTCCCTTCCCCTGGTGGGCTCACTCACCAGCTGCGACAAAAAGTTGTCTTCCACACACTCTTAAAAACTTCCTGGACTGGCTCTTTTCTGCCCTATCAAGTTCCCAGCAGATGTCTGGAAGGTTAAAGTCACCTACAAGGATAAGGGCTGGTGACACATCCTAAGCCTGTGGGATTCCTGCACTTCCCATGCTACAGAAGACCTGAGCGCTTAACTGGATGGCAACAAATGACTCAGTAAAAGAACTGCTGGACTGCAAGTGGAGAGAAGATTGAAGAGACCATTCGTTCCCCTGGCCTTGACTGGTAAAAGGGACAAGCACCAGATACTGTCAGCAGGAAGTTTTCTGCTCTGCATGCTGAATGACCCACAGAAAGTATGAGGGAAGATTCTTATCTGGCTCCTCTGAATGGGCAGCATTCCTTCAAAGGGCCATGGACACTTTTACAACCTACTCCTAGTTTAAGGCTCTTGTATCAGGTATTTATAGATGATTTCAAACCAAACAGGGATCAGCATGTGACACCAGGTTTGGTCAGCAAGAGCTAAAAATATTTGTGAGCCAAGAGCAAAGCGTGGCCAAGAGGCACTGGTGGTGTAACCTGACAGCACCGCAGATCTCCAGTTACACAGCTTGTGTAACCAGAGTCACAGAACGTTCCCCTGCATGAGGGGAGTCTGACAGTAAAGCATTATGAAGGCCAAACTGCCAGACTGCAAGTTTAGGAGGTTATTTGAAAGAGCAAGTAACCCAAATGAGGTATACAGGGAAAGGCAGCCCAGAAAAGGAAGCTCAGCACTTGGAGGGTTTGTTGGGCAGAGCACAGCTGCTACCAAGCTGGCCAGTGCCAGCATGTGGGACTACAGCAGCTGCCACAAATACCAGCAATTAATTAGTGAAGCAGGGGAAGAGTCTCCACAGCACTGAAAGGTAACTCCCATGAATCACACAAACTGCACTGAAGGAGTCGCTCAGAGAGTGCAAATGAGCACAACACTCTCGCCTGGAAATACACTCAAATACAGATCTGCAGAGCTAAGCTGGAGCTACACCCCCCCACTGGCAGAACACCCTCACAGCCACACACTCCCCCTTGTCCTTCTCACAAGCCACACACCTTCCTAACATAGTGTTCACACCTATCAGGTGTGAGCACTTCTCACCTCACCGAGGGGCAGGTCATGCTCTGACTCTTTCAGGAAATCAATATCTCTGGACGAGATGATCCCAACCAGCTTGCCCCCCATCTTCCCATTGTCCGTGATGGGAATCCCACAAAATCCATGACGAGCTTTTGCTTCAAACACATCTCGCACTCGATCATTTGGGCTCAGCACCACGGGGTCTGTGATGAATCCTTGCTCGTATTTCTGAAAGGAAGCAGATCCAGCAACCAGGCTGAGTGGCACTGCCAAGCCACACAGGAGCAAGGCACATGCCTGCAGGCTACTGCAGCCACTCACACGGGTCTGCATCCACCCAGCCTAGCCACATTCTCACCAACAGGACAACTGTCAAACGAGCAACAGGGCTAACACAAATAATGTTAAAATCCAAGAGTCTCCAGCTCCTAGCTGAAATGACGAGGAATATTCCCACACCAGGAGGATTCAAGTCCCAGGCTGACCACAGACAGTGCCTGGCACACAACAAGAGGGCTGTGCCTGGCAGCACTACAGCTCTGGAACACCAAGATCGGGCACACGTCAGCAATCTCCTCACACAGCTCATTCAGCGAGGCCAGACCCGCTGCCCACCTCCACGGAGGACCCTATGCCAGCACGGTTTGGCGCTGCCGTTCCAGCCACTTACCTTCACCTTCCGCACTTCGTTGGCCTGGAATTCCGGGGTGCAGTTGTGGTGGATGAACCCAATTCCTCCGGTCAGCTGGGGACACAAAGGCGGCTGTGAGTCACTGCAGACCAGCGGGGTGCAGCAGCGGGCTCGGCACCGATTGAGCTCCCGGGCCCGGCCTCGCCTCGAGGGGCTGCGGGGACCCCAGGGCAGCCACGCGGCCGCCTCAGGCAGCGTTTCCTGCCCCGCCAGCCCGGTGGCCGCACTCACCGCCATGGCGATGGCCATACTGGCCTCGGTGACTGTGTCCATGGGCGAGGAGACCAGCGGGGTCTTCAGGGTGATTCTCTTGGTCAGCGCCGAGGTCAGGTCCTGGCAGGGAGGCAGGCGGCGGCGGCGGGTGAGCGGCGGCACCGGCGCCCCCGCCGGCCCGGCCCCCGGCCCGCTCCCCCGCCCCGGCCACTCACCACCTGGTCCGCCGTGAAGTCGATGTATCCCGGGAGGATGAGGAAATCGCTACGGGGTAACGAGAGGAGACGCGTCAGCGACCGCCGCGGCCCCGAGTCCCGGTCCCCCCGCCCCGTGCCGGCCGCACTCACTTGTAGGTGAGCCCATCGCCGCAGCTGAAGAGCTGCTGCGCCGTCAGCCCGTCGTCGGGCACGTAGCCGGTGCCGCCGCTGATCAGATAGTCCGCCATAGCCCCGCCGCGTGCCCGCGCCGCCACACCGCGCGCATGCGCGCCCCGACGGCCGCCGGGAGGGACCCGCTGTGCCCGCCCCGCGACGGCGTGGACAGAGCGACTCCGGCAGGGACCAGCGCCGACAGCGCCCCCTGGCGCCATGGAGGGCCTCAGAGGGAGCACAGCCCCGTCCCCCGCCCTGAGTTGTGCCGGGCGGGAGCGGGGACACACCGGGCCCGGCTGTCGCTCTCAGCACCTCCTGAACAGCTTCTCAGCACCGAGCCCGGACATGCTGAGCCTGGTGACATCGTGTCATCGCGGCTGCTTTCTGCTCAGGCCTAGCCGCCGGGCTCGTGTACCCGCAGGAGGCAACCAACAAGAGAGAGCTGAACTCCAGTAGGGCCCTGCGTGCCAGTCTCTGGCTTGGTTGGCACCAACTTGTGACACCAGTACAGTGTGATACAGTGGTGGACCTGCTAGACCACCAAAAAAAGCCCAGCTACGGGTAACATGGTGACATGCACAGAGAGACGCTGTGCAAGTCACATGGGAGCCGAGTCCAACACCAGGTACTCTTGCAGCTTCAGAAGATGAGAATGGGCTTCTTGGGTCCGTGGTGAATGCAGAGCTGGGACAAACCAGCAGAATCCAAAGCAATTTTGTAAGTCAAAGGGAGCTGCACGAAGGATGAAAGTCAAGAGGCAGGAGCGAGGCCAGTCTTGCACCTTGAGGGGAATGAAAAGGAGAGAGGCAGAAGTCTCACCAGAGGATCCAAGGTGATCCCAGCTAGGCATTAGCCTCCTCTTCCCAAAGCTACGAGGCCAGGCTGTACAAACAAGCAGTGTGAAGAGGATAGCTACACACTGGGGATGCGGTGTAGCACCTTCAGGTCTGTGCCACAGACTGGGGCTGGAGGGAGGATTTTGGAGAAGAGCTGTAGCAGGACTATGCCCAGAGGAGCAGAGCAGGCCCAAACACAGATCTGCATCAGAGGAACCTTACAGGACACAGCAGTTGGCTTTTCCCAGGATATGTTCCCATCCCTGCAGTTCCATTTGAGCATTCAGGAAAAGTTCCTGTACTGCTGGTTACAGAGAGACTTCCTTCCTCCTCTTGGTTTGCTTGTTGTTGACATTCTAGATCAGCCTCAGAGCACCAGGGACATGTGATGACCACACCCCTTCTCACCTGCTCCCCCCATAACACGCTGTCCAAGGCAACCCCCTATCTAACACTAACTAGGTCAGGGAGTAAAGTGCTCCTGTGCCTACATCTCCCTGCTGCAGAATATTCATTCCTTGTCCAAAGATCAGAAAGCAGCTTCAAGAAATGTTACTCATGTTACCCTGTAGGACACAGAAAATGCGAACAGAGATCAGAAAGCGCCTCCTGCCAAGGACATGCACTCTCGAGCCAGCATTACCTGTCACAGGATCAGCAGAACAGGAGGTGTCATGCCAGACCAAGATCAGTGTGACAGGTCTCTCTACCCTTATTTAAAAAAAGAACAGGCTAACAAAGGTTTGCTGAGCCTATCTGGGAGGCACACACGAATCTGAACCGTCGTGCTACAGCACTGGCACAGCAGTAAACAAGCATGTTGGCTTCTGTTCCAACAGAAACATCAGACAAAGTTTAATGGTTCTCAAACAGACTACAACAAAGGCTGCAGGGAAAAACATTTTATTTCCAAGCAGATTACAAAGAGCAGAGAATATAAGAGTAAAATTAAATTAAAAAAATAGTTGAGTGCATCTCTTTAAAATGATTTGTAGTGTGAGTTACTCACGGGGCAAAGCTACTGGAGAGTTCTGAAGGTCACTTTGCAGGATGCCAATCACATGTGCTGTTTAGACCTGGGTCAACACAGGAGGGACAGACAAGATGTATTTTGCATATAGGCTGCACACTCATTATCAAGCGAGGTTTTGGGCTGCAACTGGACCCTGCCTTTTTGAGACATCCCCTCTGCCTCATTCTCTCCTGCAGTTCCCTCAAGTTCTAGACATGGTTTATTGCTGCTGTAAGTGGGTTTGATCTGCCTTCCTGTTCTGATGAGCTCCAACGAGAAAGGAGAAGCAGGCAAACACAGCTGCCATGCACAAGGTTACAGGGAATGTGACTGCAGTGCTAAGAACAGAGCATCAGCCACGCAGCAAAGGAAAGCGACAAGCAGGGACACGGCAATCGCTTCAGAGATTTGGGGGCAGCATGTCAGCAAGACTTCTGGAAGAATTGAGATGTTCCTTAAGGTAGGAAGAGGTATAAGTGGAGAAGGGCTCTTTCTGAAACATTGGCACCAATGAAACAGGAGAGGCTGAATCATCAGGATACGGTGCATTCCCTGTAATGTTTGAGAGGAGCAGCTCCAGCAATAAGATAGGGAGAAAAGCCCCATATAGGGTGGAAGACAGTTGATATCCCACTTTAACAGTGATTTAGGAGTCCAAACACTAACTCCAAGTCAGTATTTAATTCATGTAAGAATATGGTTTGGCTGGACAGCCGTTCAGTGTCCAGCAAGAGGATGAGCAACTACAGTACCAGCAGTCCTCCACCCCCTGTACACTCAGGGTGCTCTTTTTCTACCATTTCTGGATCTGCTCTTATCACAGCATAGGAGTATTCTAGGCCTCATCCCTTCTGTGTATGCCAAGGCAGACAGTAGCCCTGATGCAGCTGATAACAAGACTGTCTTAAGTTCTGCCCGAGCAGCAACAGTGCAGAAGAGGATTCTTAATCAGAGATCAGATTAAGTATTTTTGTATTGTCCAAGGCAGAACAGTTCTGGAACTACTTCAGACCTTGTGACTCCTCTGAAGTCCAGACCTCTAGGGGTGAGGCAGCCAACAGATGAGAGCCCTATTAAGTTCTCAGACCATACCCTTTATACACTGCTCTAGACAGGAATGAAGAGCCACTCTCTAGTCTGCTGTCTGCTGCTTCAGCCATTACCACTTAAGAGGAAATACTTGACCTCTTGAAAGCAAATGAAAATCTAATGGTGCTGTGGACACCTGTAAAAGGCTACAAGTTTCTTAAAGAAAGCAACACTGTTAAATGTCAAGAGCTTGGACAATACAGGAGTCTCATGTCAGAATGTGAGGTGCTTTACAACAGTCAGTCTCTGCTTTCTATGGTTCCTTTCATACCACAGTGACAAGATGGGCACAGTTCAAAATCAACAACACACGGTCTCTAGCTTGACTTCTCAGCTCTATTTATTTAGAGATCGATGCATTTTCAGCCTGTCTCATACAAGGCATAGGGCACGGAGAGTTCCTGTCAATATATACACGCATATAAGAGCAGTACAAGCAGTTTGGCACTCTCAGAGCCAAGGGGGAATGCCCTTTAAGCAGCAGTCAAGCTGGTAATAGGAAAGTGTTAAAAAGCTATTTTACATGTTTGACTGGGAACATTTCCCAGAATGTGGACAGCAACCCTAAGCCACAGCACTCTTCTGTGCTACTCTGTGCACATCTTCCTACGAGCCCCTACAAGGGAGCAGATCATGTTCTTCACTATCAAAGAACATAGTATTTATATTCTAGAAATACTGTACCTTTTAAACTAGCTCCAGAGAGACAGACTAGAAGCCAGATCCAGGAAAAGAATCCTTAAGTCACAGTATATCGATTGTCTCTAAAAATGGGGAATGAAGTTAACACAGTGGACATTCTGATGAGACAGTACAGAACAGTGCAGCAGTCCACTTCTGCATCAGCAGATCCTCTCCTATGTACATGCAGACAATGAGAAAGGAATGGAAACACTCCAGTCCATCAGGACAAAATCAATCATCAGGAGATCTCCACAGCTCACCATGTGCCTAGTTGCCCTGTTGTTAACCAGTATCCTCCAAGGAGAACTCTTCCCCCTACAAAGACTTGAGATCATCTTGCAGTTAAGAGTAGTACAGGAAGTGCGCAATCTAGAATTTTAAGGTAACATGGAATTTTGTTTCCCCAGAAAGCTCAGCTGAAGTTCCAGTTTGTCCCCAAACTGCAACTGCCCTCAAGTTCTGTCAAGTATTGCAGCTTCTGTTAATTTTTAGTGTTTAAAGGTGGCTCTCAAGGCTGCCCAGTAAAGCAACTGGTACAGTGTGTATCTGGCAGATTTTTTAATATCCACTGTATTTCTGATGGAGATAGCCAAGGCAGCAGGGTTTCCAACTCTGCTCTGATGATGGGACAAACTGCCCAAAAGGAAGGGAAAACCACTCTGCATGCTTGTTGGGCACACCCTGTGTAGCAGGCACATGCAACTGCTTGGAATAGTGGGAGCCTGCCCCAACCATGTCCTCGAAGACTTAAATAGGGCCAAAGATGGACATGCCAGTCACTACGATATGGTTAAAGGAGTAGATGTTTCTGACAGCTGAAGCAGTACTAGTGATCCCAAGAGCCATCCTAGAAGGGGGCAACTGCTGGTTCCCAGCAGACAAGCTAAGGTCACAGTACCTGCTACCAGCACTACACCCACCATCTTCCCAGCTTACCCACTAGGATCAGGGCACTGATCTGGGGCTGTTTTCCTCTGGCCTAGGTCTGAGGGCAGACACTGAGCTAAGAGTCTAAAAACAACAGTGCATTGCTACTTCACCTCTCTGCAACACACTTGAGCACAGAGTCCTGTAGAGGGAACAAACTGCTCATACTGACAGCTAGCTCAAGCACACCTGCTTCCTCAGGAACACCAATGTCAATATGAAGCATCAGGGGCTTGGGAAGTATCTCTAAGCTGCACACCTCAACACTGCTCACGAGCACAAAGACAGGGAACACTGGCTACTCTTTATCAATTTACATTCTGCACAACCAACAGAGAGGGCACACCTTCCTTCCTTCTCTCTTATATATCTCAGATAGGTGCTGGACAACAGAGGCTTCAGGAAAGTTGCTTGCCTGTACACAAGTTTAAGTTCTTTTACTGTAATATATATTTAAATATTTATCTGTGTATTTTGGAACAGGGAAGGGACATGAGGTGGAGAAGCAGGGAAGACAAGTTCAAGAAGCAGAGTAATTTCTCTGCATACAAGAAGCTGATGGCACAAGTAACAAACCTGGCAGGTGATCTCCCATTTCAAGCACAGCTGGCTACCTGCTGGCTTCAAAAGAGTAGACTATTTGTTAATGATATAAAATACAGCAACCATTTAAGATGCAGCAAGGCAAGGCTACAGAGCTGGGGATTATGATCATGAACAATGCCAAAAGCTACACAGCTGTGTTAAAAACTGTGAAAAGGCTGTTAAATGGCAGGAGTAAGCCATATGCTGCTCCTGGAAGGCCTTTTCCCTCCACTACCCCTCCATCATGCCACTGTTGTGATGCATTTGAAAAGGTGGAGAGAACCGGATTTGCCATGGAGTAAAGCCACAGAACATTAGGACAGTCTGATCTGGTCTCACAAATCCCATGTTCCTAGCCTGGCACTGAGCTTCCATCAGCAAGCAGACATTCAGGTCCTTCAACAGAAGTGTATGCCCTTCTACCTTCATAAGTTGTAGGGGTGAAAGAAATCCAGCAGAGTTGAGCTGGAAAGCATGAAAACAACCAGTTTGCATACTGATCTTTGTATAATGACCCCCCCACCCTCACAGCTCACTCTTCCCCAAATAAAGACACATTGTTCAATGGCATGTTGAAAAGACGTGCTCGTCATTCTTAATAAACAACTAGAGTAAGAATACATAAGAGAAACAGGGTGGTATCTTTATATGATACACAAGTGTATGTTACAAGAATTCCATCAGGCACAGAAGCCTCAAGGTTTAAGGCCTCAATGTTAGGCCATAAAAGAAGAGTGTGGTAAAGTTTGTACTTTTAACATCTAAAAATGTCACTTAAAGGTCTGAATAGAAATTGTTGGTTTGTTTGTGTTTTTTTTGTATAAATCATAATTGCAGTTCACTCTCTCCTCTTTCTTCCAAGATAACAGCAAATTAACGTCCAAGCACAAGAAAAGATGCCTGCCTCTCCTCCACTGGCTGAGCAGGTCCATCCATCATTCTGTGCCCTCTAGGCTGCACGTGCTCCAAGGAGACAGAGGCCCCAGCCAACCAGGCCCATCCTGTAGTTCATGTTTTCTACATCATAAAAAAACCCAGAGTCAACCAGCAGCTTTCCATAGCTCCCAGCTCGCAGGGGATATGCAGCCTCCAATGGTTCCAACAGTTTGGTGTGTTGGGTAGGATACACAATGGGTAGGTTTTCCTTTAGATTCTTTTAAAGAGAGGAAGCCTAAAAGGGCTTCATAACTACACCAATAAAAAACCAAAAACTTAGGCATCTCCTTTAGTGTAAAAGTCTGTACAATTTCTCTTTGCTTGTCCCTCCCCCATCACCCTGCCCCACCCCATCTGAGCCACGAAGGATGCCTTAGTGCATGGTGCTGGCATTAGCCACGGCAAGAGCTTCCTGAATCTCTCGTATCACCAGGATCCGGGTGAGCATCTGCTCCATCTGCTCTCTGCTGATCGGCTGGATGGAATACCAGATAGGGCTGTTGGGGGCCACCACTGGCTCCGGTGTCAAGTAAAATGTGTCATTCCGGCCTTTCACACTCTGGGGGCTGTGTGAGGAAGATCAGAAATAACCAGACTAACAAAATATCCTGGAAGAGAGACACCACCACTGTCCTCACCCCAGGCTTCACAAATCCTGACAGTGAACATCTGGCTGATGACACATGAAGGTACAGAGATACATCCAGGGGCAACATTCATCCCAAAGTTTTAGGACATGCCAAGGTTAAAAAGCCATGGTGAGGACTACAAGAAAGTAGTTTCTATTTCACAGTGGTAAGCATAACACACACAGCTTTAGGGGTCTTTCAGAGTGAAGAAAGGATGGGGTATTCTCACATTCAGGCTACTTGCAGATCCATCTGTGCAGATGAACCATTAAATTTCAGAATCATCATAATTTAGAGATGAGTCCTTTGTGGCACCATCCAATCTCCATATCAAGTCCTTATTTTTGTTCAGAAGCTGGTTTGAATAGGACCCTAATCCTAGCTTCAGTAGTGGATGCTTCCAGACGACTTGTAACTCACAAGCAGAAGAACAAGTTCATGCCAACACAGCAAATGTCCAAGATTAAGAGCAGCCAGTTCACAAATCAGGATTTGTCTCTTAAATACCCCAAAAATTCAATTTACATGCCACCAGAGTTAATCCCACTCTCTCACATCAACACCCCTCTCCATTTAAGTAAATTTATGGAAATACAGAAACTGCCAGCAATATCACACAGTGCTGAAAACTAGGTCAGGCACAGGGTGCAGCTCCCCAGTCACAGAAGACAAGCACCATACATATAGAAAAGAGCTCTCACCATTTGAAGAGGTAGAAGTCATACAGCTTTATCGGACACCTCAGGGGGTTCTCTGGATTCTCGGTCTGCTCTGCATACATGTCATCTGTAACTACAAACCAGCCCCCCAGAAATCTGTCAGACACTGTGTAAGCACAGCACACTGAGCAGCACCATAGAGCCTCAACACTGCAGCACCTTGTCATCATACAAGAACTGGCCAGAGACATATGGGTGTTCCAGGGCAGAGGTACCTGGCTATAAATGCTTTACGCATTACACAGAGCTTGCTTTATGCTAAAACTATTGAAGATCACAACTCATCCATATCCTTCTTCCAATTTTCCTCTACCAGGGTACAAAATGAGGGAAATCTCACTACTGAGACTGCAAAGCCTCAGCTGCATCCTGTGCTTTTAAGAGGGTAGATTGTACTTACATAGGAATTATGTATGAGTTCACATGAATCAAGGTAAGAGAAGCCCTCCCAAAGAATTTTCTCCATCTCTTCATAAGCACTTACACCCAACAGCCTCTTTGCCCATAAAAAAACAAAACAAAAGTAACAAAAAAAATTATCCTTAGTTCTTCATGAGTCCCACACTCCTCAGGTAAGGTATATCCCCAGGGTTATGATTAGAAGGTACTATCCTCTCTTGGATAGAATGCATGGAAAACACATACTGCCAGGCTACAGGTAACCAGCAGAGCCTTGATTCCCTACCTGCAAACATCTCCAGGTTCATCCACTTCTTCAAGCCCAAGTAAGTAAAATATTCCCAAAGAAACCTCCTAGACACTACCTTTCTGTCCTGTCTGGTGCATGCCTGGAGCCTTCATATAGCGGATACTCGTGCTTTTATCCTTAGGATTAGAAGGGTTCTTCTTGGTCTGCCTCAGCACCTTGGAGAAGGCCAGCTTCATGTGCTGGTCTACTGTTTTCAACAGGAAGTATCTGAGCAGCAAGAACAGAACACAGCACATTCAGAGGCAAGTAAGGGACATAGTCACAACAGCAAGGTAGTTATCTTTAGTCATCATCAGCAGGCTGAAGCTCAAACCTACCACTGGGCTAAGGACTGTTCCAGCAGCAAAACATCCAAA
Source organism: Pseudopodoces humilis (assembly GCF_049639895.1). Lineage (NCBI taxonomy): Eukaryota > Metazoa > Chordata > Aves > Passeriformes > Paridae > Pseudopodoces > Pseudopodoces humilis. The sequence continues at coordinate 12,143,872 of NC_142212.1, read as the reverse complement.
AGCCACAGGTTCAGTCAGCCCTCTGCTAGCTCACTTCCTTGTTATACTGCATCTTCTTTGTCTGATGAAGCTACAAGTGGGCTCTGTGTGCAACCATTTGAAACTCATGATTTTGCCCTACACAATGCAGCAGTTTACACACCAATCCTGTTAAGGTATCTGAAGATCTTTTATTGCCCAAGATTCCCTAAGACCTGAGTACTTACTTTGTGTTAAAAAACATCAGTGTAGTGAGCAAGGTGGAAGGGGAGTGAGCTCCAAGTTGCTTACACTCCCACAGCATCTCTTCTGTTACATGACTGGAGAGGATATAACCTGCAATAATCAGAAGTCAGCATCATGCCAGGGGACACACACAACATGAACAAAGGCAGCATTTTACAGTCTGTAAGTACTGGAGAGCATATATATCTTAACAGAAGGAGGAAGAGGAGATTCTCACCAATGTCCAGATTCAGAGCTCTGCAAATAACTTTTTTAAGAGTAGGTACAATTAGGAAACACTTGTACATATCCATCAACCTCTAGTTGTGGAGAGTATGTTTGTGCAACATATATCCCAGCCCATAGAGAAAAGAATATGCACTTAAACAGCTTTTAATTATTGGCTCAACTCCAATGCAGATGCTTTTAATCCAATAATATGTGAGAGCAGGCAGGCCAGTGTAACAAATCAGTTCTTGGCCCTGTGCACAGCTTCAGTCAGCACATAGTGCCAAGTGATGTCCTTGGACACATGAGTAATCCTTTGATTCTCAGATTTTTTTCCCCTTTGTGTAGAAGAAAAATACTACACTCCAAATACACAAATAAACAGGAAAACAGACAGCAGTATGAACTCTGGGGCTTATGGAATGTCAAAGCACTGTTCAAACAGCCAGACTGCAAACAAAAGGATTCCAAAACTCATGGTACTACTTAGCCACCTAGCCTATAACATCAGCTGCTTTTCTGAACATAAGCAGTAATTTCTTCACTGATGTCCAAATATATCAAAGGAAATAAAGCAATGAGAAACCAGGTTTCCAAACTCTGAAAATTCAATTCTTATCTAGTTCTCATCCAGTTCTCTGTCAAAATCTGTCTCTTCTGGAACTGCTCCCCCCACCCCTGTTGCCATGATCTCCTAAACATGAGGCTGAGCAGCAACTGAGTGCAGCACTGGACACTTTAATCTCACACTGTTTTTCTTTTGACACTCAGTTGGTCCTGCAGACAGTATCCATCTGGCTATATGGCACTATGATAGTGCTGTATTATCTCCCAAAGAAACAATACATATTAGAGGCAGGTACCACTTCAGATGCAGAAATCTGATTCAAATCAAGGATCAGTTGGCTGCCAAGTAAGCCGGTTCCATGACACTACAAAGTCCCCACAATGTGCCTTTTGATTGGTGACAAGTGACAGACAAATAATGCTATATGACAATCAGGGTTAGAGCCTGACAACTGCAGTAACCCCAGCATTCACTGCAAACACAACGTTCTTCTCCCTGACCAGCATTAGCTAGCCTAGGGATGTTAAATACTTCAAAAGGGTTGCTATTCAGACTACCACATGCTGTAGGTTCAGTTTAAACATTCCAAGCTCTGGAAAGTTTTACAGTTCTTAAACTATAGCCCTTACCAAGAGGTGAAACACGGGGCTGTATGTCCTTAAGAACTTCATGCAGCCATTCAGTGAACCGAATATAGTAGAGATCCGAGAAGATGTCATCAACTCGGCCATTTTCAAAGAGATACTGTAAGAGATTCACAACACAGGCCAGTACAGTGGAAGCAAGTGTGTTCCTCAGACCAGATCTCATTCTAAGGGCCCACATCTTCAGTCAACCATTTTACAGCATAGCACTGGAGACTAATACAGTTTACTTGAAGAATGAGGACTCTTGCACCAAGGCAAATACAGGGTAGGCAATCCCCATTACTACCATGGGAATGCCATGACAGAAAAAGAAAAAAACATTTACAAAGTAAAGGTGATTGGATTTCACCTTTTATTTCAGGTGTGTTCACTTCAAGTTATTTCACATGACTACAGGACACTACTTTTTCAAGTTAACAACAAGGATGCTCAATTTCCCTGTCCAAGTTTAGCTCTGTTCCTGCAGCTCTTCCAGAAAGCTCATACTTCCCATAGCACATAAAGCTAAGTTCTTGGCTGTTAAAGCTTCAACTAGATTTAAGTCTTGACACTGACAACTTCTTCAAACATCATAAAACCCTTCTCTCCCCACCAAAAAAAGCTAAATGGATTTAGTATTTTCACTGTGATACTGAACTCAGTTACTCACAAACTTAACTCATAGATGAAAGCATTGCTTGCACTAAGGACAGGCAAATCATCTGATGTTTTCAGGGTTTTTTAAGCAGAGACTTTTTTCATATAAAATTGTTGAAAAGCTTAATAGAAGCCACAGTCTCTATTTTTATACTCAAGAGTCCCCCTACACATGCTGACAACATGGACAGTTCTGCAGCACATAGAGCTGTCCCATCCTACCTTCTGAATACATAGGAAGATATAGTAGAGCACATCTGGATCATAGGGTTCACCATCACCATTCCGAGCTTCTCGTGTCATTAAGCACAGACCATAATTCAGCTCAGCCACAGCAGAAGAGATGAGATCTTCCTGGAACCTCAGCAGCTGACGCCCTGGAAAAACAAAACAAAGCTATATTATATAAGTCATAAAGCCATATTATTTCCTAACATTTCAGGAAAGATTTCCCACATCTCCATTCTATCTGGCAGGTCCAGCATTACCTCATTCTCCCAAAATAGTAAAGTAAGTTGAAATAAATCCAGATCTTAGGCTGTCAGAAACAGTAGAAGATAAAACAGGCAAGAGTTTGACAGGAAGATCCTCTATCCAACCAAATACACTTCTATTGCCTTCTTTTACCATGTCCCCAGTGAAATGCTGCCCTGCAGCAACAGGAAAACAACAGCTCCATCACTGTTCTACCAGCTTGGCCAGACAGTTTGTCTGTGCACCACAGTCATGCAGTGCCCTTTACTATTGCTATCAGCCCAGGTGCTCAAGGGGGCTCAGCACAGAGCTAGCTAATACATGTCCTGTGGCAGTGAGAATACACAATTATTACTACTGCAGAGTAAATTAAAATTTAAATTTAGGAACAACCACTGATTAAACAAAAGAGTTTTCCAGAGCAGTAAACACTTAATATTTTAGTAATTCCTAACTCTACTTGAAAGGAAACAAAGGCCATGTTGTCACTACACTTACTTCCAATGGGTGCTAGTCTATTTTGAGCTTCTTTTTCCAGCTCTGCATTCTTGGTCTGTGCCCAGCTTTTCCACACTTCAAGACCTTCTTCTGGCTTCAGAGAGTTTGGAAGTAGAAGTTCAGGTGAAGTCTGTGGCTGTGGCTGTGGTTCAACTTCAGCAACCTGAACAGTTTGAGCCTATGAAAGAAAACATTTCAGTTTACATATACACTTCAGTATGCAACAGCTGGTCAAAAAACAAGAATCCCACAATACCTGTAGCCCCAGGATACCAACCTCCTGCAACACTCCCAACAAGAAATTAATCCAAGGAATGCAACTTTTGCTGTCCAACCTGAATTGGTGCTCACAGAAGAATATTCTACACTCCAAAAACTCTTTCAGTGTGAATGGACAGATCTATCTTGAGCTCACTTGTCACTCTGACTCACCACTGAAGTCTGCATCACTACAAGAGCCCCCAGAGACCATCATCCCCTGAACAGGAAGGTGCCACCAGCATTACTCACCACTGCTGTTGCACACCTAGACTGCCCTGCAGAAGGTCCTGGGTACAATCACATGCCATACACCACTGGCATCCGTCCCTATCCAGACTCCCTTCTTTAAAAAGTACATAACAGGTACACAGAATAAATATATTCTGTTCTTCTCATCAATGATTATTAATTCACTTGTAAAAGGTATAAAGCAGCAAGACTAGAATACTGCATTGAAACTGAATTGATGTTTTGATGCTCTGTTCTCAAAATACCAAATACTACTAATGGAGACTAGCTACTATTGTGTGACGAGTGACTGCGTGACTTATTACAGACCTAAAGCATCTCCAGACCCTTTGAAAATTTACTTTGCAGTAGGATCTTAGGTCACCAAGAATTTTGATCTCAAACTGAAACTTATTTGTCAGGCATCTAATAGCACCAATCTAAAACCTGCAGCAAGCCCTTCAGCTGCACTCACTCTGCATTCTTTACTACAGGTTCTCAATTCCATGCCACAAAGTCTCAAAGCTACCTCAATTAACAGCTTTGCAGACCTTAGTCAAACACTGTCACCCTGAATGTTACAGAAATAGCAAGTCTAATATCAAAACAGTTTTGCTTTTTTCCTTCCTAAGAAGCATAGAGACTTTTAGTACCTGTACCTTACTCAGTATAAAAACCAACAGCTTAAGAGGCAAAGTCTGCAAGAGTCTTAGACTGGAGCCTTCCAACTGCCTTTGGTTGGTTTTTTATTCTCTGCATCAGCTCTTACTAGCTTTTTGCTTATCAGCCCCTGTAGCTGTAGCATGTAGCACAGCTGCAGAGAGACTGACTGAAAAGGCCCAGCTTTAATCAAGGCAGATGGTGACAAAGTTGTGAAACTAAGCCTCTCTCTGTCTTAAAAAAGAGTCCAAGGGTGAACTGACACCTTGTCTTTGTAGTAGCCAGGACTGAGCCTCTGCTTTCCTCCAGAGTTCTGCCACATTACTCTCCAGAGAGCTGAAAGCTTTCCAAAGCAAACTCCCTCCATCAGCCCAATCCAAGGGACAGTCTTCTGCCCTGACCTCACAGACACCTTGTCCAGTGTGAAGGCTGGACATAGGCTGACATAAATCTGCTGAACTGGCATATGCTTCTTAACAAACTTACATTTTTCACCAATAGAGCAAAATTGCTGCAACTTGCCCGATCCCCTAGAAGCACAATGCCAGAGGACAGCACAGGGCAGGCAGGCAAATTCCTTCTCAGTTTCACAGTTTTGAGAGGGTCAACTCCCAAAAGTGTGATGTTCACCTCTTGTAGCTTTTTTGCCCCCCTAGAGAGAGTACATCCCTCCTGGAATTGCCTATGTATTTATATGTATTTAGGGTATGTTATTTTAAATACCTTATGAACACTAAAGTGCACTTGATGCAGAAAGTTTGCTCACAACTAGTCAGATTTCAATACTTTAGCCAGGCACTGGATCTGCTGTGGACTCCATGTGCAACATAACACAAAGTAACTGATAATGACTAGTACATATTAGCACACCTTATTTGGCTGCAATTATCCCTGCCTGTCTACTGCAGCCCTGGAACAGCTGAGGAAAATAATGCAGATCTCAGAATACCCGCTGTAAAGAGTCTGGCAATCAGTATGTATATATTAATTTTCAACACTAAGATCAAGACTACCTTCTTTTGGAAAGTTTTGAATCCTGTAACCATGTACCAACATTCTCACATTAAAGTCTTACAATCATGAGGAGTCAAGTGCCCTGTGTCACATTCAGGCTTCTGGGACAGATCCATCTCTGCTTCCCAGACACCAGCTGTCAGCATGCTCTTTCTCCACAACATTTGTAAGCTGTTAATCACAAACTGAGACCAAGAGACAGTTTTAACTTACAGAGCAAGTGACTTGTAGCTGCTGCTGCTGCCCCTGCTCTTGGGGTGTGGGCTGTGGCTGTTGTTGCTGTGGGTCCCATATGTGCACTGTCTGTGCTGTATTCTGGTATGTCCCTGCCACAGCCTGCACTGCCACTGGAATGTGGATGTTGCCATTCATAAACTGTGCTGGAAAGATCGAATTAGCAAGAGTCTGCACCACTTCCTCATGAGAGTTCTTCACTACCGAAGTACTTCCCACCATCTTATCCTTGTCATCTTCCAGCTTCACTGTAGCCAGTGTTGTGGGTGAGCCACTGACGTGGACGGCATTATAGGCCTCCTGAGGGATGGCAATGTGGGTTATGTTTTGCTGCTGAAGGTCACCACGTGGTTGAGCAGAGTAAACAGGGATGGTCCACGTCTCTCCAGTGGGGCTAGTAATGGTCCCAGTGGCACTGTACAGGTGGGCACTGTCCACTGTTAACAAGTCTGGCCTTAAAGAGACATAACTTTGCTGCTGGCCCTGAGGGATGGCCAGCACTGTGGCAACTGGCTGCCCTGAAATAGCATACGATACAGTAATAGGCATATCCACTTTACGTTTCTTCACTGGCTGAAGGACACTCGCAGAGCTGATCCGCCTCTCTCCCTCTCGTGGGGAGCCTTGTTGAGAAGGTGGGGGTGACAGTGCACCAACTGTCTGGATCTGGATCTGCTGGCCACCAGTAATGGCCTGTCCTGCCACAAGCTGGGCCTGGATCTGCTGGTGTTGTATGTGTTCCTCCTGTAGCTCTGCAGCCTGGATCTGTTGGGCAGTCTGCACGTGCTGCACTTGGATCTGAGCTGCCTGCAGCTGCGATGGGCTGGGGCTCTGAAGAGACTGACTCTGTATTGTCTGGGATGGCTGCTGCTGCGCCTGGCCTTGGATCTGCACTTGGACCTGTATTGGCTGCTCCGAAGCCTGATGGACAGAGAGCTGTGGAGAGAGCTGCTGGGCGGAGACCTGCTGCGGTGACTGCTGGACCTGAACCTGAACCTGCAACGACACCAAGCCACTAGTTAGAGACCAGCAAATGTCAGTGATTCAGTAGAGATGGTCTGTTACTCAAGATCTGTGATCTGGGTCTTTTACGCTCACTTTTGATTACATGTATTAATCCATTAGTAAATATTTCAGGAAAATGAAACCAAGTTATTCTAGAAGTGCCTGGTTGATAACAGTGATACAGTAGATCTGTTTGCTCATCATTGCACAGGACTCCCAGTGCATGAGTTACATCTACACCCTCAAAGCTCTGTGGGCTCAAGCCAACAGATACCATTCTTGGAATCCAAGAGTTTTCAAAGCTATTTGCATTGCTAAAATGTTACTTTAGCACAGGTCTCACAATACCAAAACTTTAGAGTAATTCACATTACAATCATAGGAGCTTGCCTTATTCTTACCATGCTCCAAAGATTGTTTTACTGCTGCCCACCCCAGCCCCAAGATGGCCACAGGATCACTTGCTGGTGACAGGCAACAAGAAATACGGGTAAGTCGAAACCAGCACTTGACTCTTTCCTCATAAAGCACAGGAATATTACTTTGAAACCTATCATTAATAGTAACACTACTCAAGCAGGTGTCAACACAGAATATGGCAAGTTCACCCTCAATCTTTGGCATGCATTAATGACCTATGCTGCAGCATGTTTTTTTAAGCTCTAGAAAAACCTCTTTGGCAATGTTAATTAAAACAACCCTTTTTTCATTATTTAGTTATTCCATTTAATACCATTTATTGTCCAAACTACTCAGTTGTATTTTCTAGCTCATGCACTTAGACAATGCTGAATAACACAGACAAAATCTGTTGACTTGATTCCAAACCAGCTTCTTTTCTTTTAGAGGAAAAAAAAAAGTTAAAAAAATCACACTCTCTCATACTAATGCTCATTTGTTCAAGGTCTGCCACAATACCTAGCAGAAGTCCAGCAGCACACTGAAAGCCAGCAAAGGTAGCCCCCAGCACAAATTTCAGGTCTCAGTAGCTTCACATGCCTTGTCCAGACACTTCTCCATTTTTTCTCACATTTACACAGACAACCTGCTACATTTGCCTTGTCCTAGAAGCAATATCCCAGGTACTCATGATCATCTGTTTCTCTAGCCTTCATTAACACCTTATCTTGAGGGAATTAATTACTTAACACCTCTTTCTGGAGCCAACACAGCAACTTATTTAGTTGCAAGACTAAATGTCTTCCTACTCACAATTCTCATTTTTTTCTACCTCACTTCCTGGAGCCAGGCTAATGCAGCATTTGCAGAGAGACAGCAGACTAGCCAGCCTGACAACACCAAAAAGAACTACAGCGCAGGCCTGCTGTGCACAGAAGCTCATTTCTCAGTGAGACCACTGCTAAGAAGTTTTGAAAAATGTTAAGGACTCATTTACTCCCAATTAAGAATTGCTAAGGAAAAAACTGGGGCATCAAAATGCCCCACTGGCAGGCCAGATTTGTAAGTCACCTCCTGTTAAGAATTAATTTATTTCCAGGAAGAACAGGGTATAGCTCCTTCTGGGAACTCTGTGAAGTGTACTGTAATCCAGATGACGTGGTGACTCTGTAGTACCTTCCTGAAAGGTAACAAGAAGCATGTGACCTTTTGTCAGCATGACAGTTAAAAAGCTGCATCAATGCGTGATTTGATCAGGCAGTCAATTGAAGAAGATGAACTCATCTATGGGATGTTTCCTCAGTTCTATCTGATATCGTTCTACTCTGGAGCATGAGTACTGCCTTAGGCAAAGAGGCCCAAACATGGATCCCAGGTAAGGAAGGGTTCAGTTTAAGAAAGCCAGTTGCAATCACACCCCTAAGGCAAGAATTCTCCAAAATATTTCACTTTAAAAATAACTAATATGGTCCTTACTATTAATTTAAGTCCTTGTTCAAAAGATTACCTGCAAGGCAAAGGCCAAAGATTGAACAAACTGCATGCTTTATTGCACTGATATTTTCAGTTTCAGACAAGAATTCAAAATTATGTTAAGAGGTAAATGTGTCATTTGTCCTGTACTTCTGTAGCGTTTTCAGAATTTGCACAGGTTGACTGAAAGCACTTTAAAAGCACCCGCACCTTCTTTCCACACAAAATTTTACATTACAGTTCCTGTGAGTGCTGTAACCTATATAAAGGAAAGACTTTTTTCTTTTGCTAGCAGTAAGAATTCAAAGTCTCCTCCTGTGCTGAAACAATTTTATCACATAAGCATAACTAGAAAGGTAATGGAATTGGTTTAAGAGACATTGTTGGCAAGAGGCACGGTATAAAACAAACAGAACAAGACCGCATTTGCTCCCTTCTGCTCTTGTAAACAGATGGTTTCAGTTTGAGGGGACCTCCACTGATCATCCAGTCCAACTGCCTGACCACTTCAGGGCTGACCATAAGTTATAGCATGTCATTCACAGCACTGCCCAAATGCCCCTCAAATAACAACAGCCTTGGGGCACCAACCACCTCTCAGAAGCCTGTTCCAATGTTTGACCACTCTCTTGGTAAAGAAATGCTTCCCAATGTCTGCTCTAAACCTCCCCTAGCACACCTTTGAACCACTAACCATTTTGGAGCCTGAGCCTACAGAAAGTCAGTGGCAACTTCCCCCACTTTCAACAGATGAGCAGCCATGGCCTGAGGCCCTTTGAAACTCTCCCAGTACTAAACGCTGACTCCTACAACAGGGATGTCTTGCTACTGCTTTAGAGTCCACCCTGCTATTGCTAACACCCAAAGAATGAGTCCAGGCCCAAACAATATGAAGTCAAACTCCAGAATCACTTGAAGGTCTCCATGTTCCAAACTGCAGACATCATGCTTCTGACTACAGGATGGTCCTATTTAAAGGCATATCAGAGCTCTACCTGCCACACATTAAACATCCCCTGTTACATATCCATTTTTAATAACTGTATCTTGCAGTGGGATCCCTCCCTACTTTCAAGCAGGTTGTATCCAAGAGAGCTAGAAGCATCCATTTTGGATTTACAGGCTTTAACCTGGTCTGAGACCAGAGGCTTCTTATATTGACTTCATTGTCCTTTTTTTCCTCAGATAGCAAATTAGACAAAGAATTACACTAAGCAGCAGCAGACTTTATAAAAGACTCTGTACAAAGGGGAATGTTTTAAATTTACAGGCCAAGACCAACAGGGCAGACTTTAAATCTTCACTTTATGCTGAAGATCAAAGCAAAAACAAGTTATGTTGGCAATTCCTGGGTTATTCGTGCAAGAAAGGAAAATGCCAAGTTACCAGTACTGAAATACTATTTATTGCCAAAGGTCTGGATCCAACAGCATAAAAGAATGACCTCCCAGCAGGCTACCATGACACAGAGAAATGCCTTTTCACCATAAAGTAGCTGGAAGCTGGATCAAGTACTAGCTGCCTAGAAAATCAAAAGCATCAGAAACCAACCCTTTATTTTAACAGGAGGGCAGAACTAAATTCCCTTAAAGGAAATCTTCTGTCACATCAAGCCCAAAAACATATTCTGTCCTGAACTGAGCACATGCAAAGAGTAAATAAGTAACCCCAGGACCATGACAACATCTGAAGCCTAGTTGCCAAAACTTTTTTTCCTAATGGTTGATAGACAAACTTTCAAGTAGGAGTCATAACATGTCTGCCCTGCGTGGATTCTCTGCCCAAAAAGGAATCAGATTTAGTTGTTTCAGAACTGCAGTTCTGAAACAACTGAGATTTTCTTTGCTTGTCAATTCTTTCATCTGCAGACTGACTGGGTTATCTAATATTTCCTAAAACCTAGCTCTAAATGAGCACATATAGCAACTCTTTCCTGACTTTTTTGATATGTCCCAGAGTACCTGACAGGCTCTTAAATGCATCTCTTCACAAAGAGATCTTGGTTTCTGAAGCTGTATGTAAACCAGCAAACAGCAGTACACACCAAGAGCAGATCTCCAGAGCAAGACTGGAGATGCACTAACATGTCCACACTAAACCTTCCAGAAGACTATTTCAAACTTAGTTCTAGTCTTGCCCACCAGCCAAGCTTGACATCATCAAAACACAGGACTGCATCTTACAGCTTAGTTTCATCTGGAGGGAACCCCAAATTACAGGCTCCAAACCTGCAAGAGATAAGAGGGGGAAGGTGGCCAACTTGCTGCAAGAAGTATGCCCCCAGGAGTAAAGCAGATGCATCTCAAACCTCCCACACAAAGTCAAATACTTGGGAAAAAGTTAGTGAGAGCACGAGAAGAGTAATCTCAGGTTTTTTAGCCCTATTTAAGGACAGAAGACTTAAAATACAGTTCCTTTAACAGTCCTAAGCTAAAGCAAGCCCAGCACTAAAAACTAACACTGTTACAAAGCGTGCCTTCTAAAGTTACACCAGAAAGTGAACATGCAAGTACAAAACAGGTATGAAAAGTGTAAGTGAAGAGTAAGAAAAAAGACTGATCAATGAAGTAGCAGGAAATGTCAGAACTTGTTATTTAACTATTTTACCGGAAGTCCTTTGCTATCTAAGTAAACAAGGTCTACGGGAAGGGCAGAAGTCAGCCTTTCAGAACAACGGCCAGACTGACTCTCACTCCAGGTTTTTACTCTGCTCATTCATCAACATCAGAGAGAGAATTCCATCAGCTAAATTAGCCCTTGGGTGTGTTTAAACAGCTACACTATCAAGATTATGCTGTCAAGCTGTACACTGGGGAGGGACTTAGGTCTAAGACAGTTAAAACACATGAACCAAGGAAAAGCAGCTTACCTCTCCAGCAGAAGCTTACTTCCATATACAAGTAGATGCTACCTCGAAAACACCACTCTTGACTATAACCACACTTCCAAGTGTTCCACTCAGCCCTAGCAAACACTAATTAATACCTGCTGCTACCCTAAAATCGTACTGGCATGTTTTTCAAATGTAAGCAAACAGGAACTCTACCTCCAAGCTAAACTTCAAAACCAGTACAGAGGCAAAAGGAAGGTACATGCATTAGAAGCAAAGATGTATTCTGTGCAGAGCCAGAGATAAGACTTTTTTCTATGCTATTTAAGGGCATCTTTCCCTGCCCTGTGTCATTAATAATGTCTAGCCTCTTAAAAAAGCCTGAAGTCACAGAATAGACTGAACAGTAAACACACAAGGAATTAAGCAATTAGAAAAGCACAGGTATTAACTGAAAGATACCTTACTCAGGTATTTAACCATTCCCCATACAGTTCCGTGATCTTGCTCACATGTAGCAACCTCCCCTCGAGCCATGCCCAAGAAAATCTTTCCACCCAGACATCAGACTGTTCATAAAAAGCTGAAGCTGAAGATTTTCTCCACACACACCATAAGCAAAGATACTTTCTGTTCTCTGATATGCTTTCAGTTAAAGCTTCTTGTGTAAGGGGCACAAGAGGTTCACTGACCTCTGCAGAAGTACCATATTTGGGAAGCAAGCCAGCACTAAACACCTCACTGGCACCAACAATTTGATGGCCTCAATGCACAGGACCAACAAGCAACAATCTCACCAAAAGCAGAGCTGATAAAACTTTACTTGACTGGAGCAAAACACAGACTTTTCTCGCCACTCCCTGCACAACGAAGTACGATAACTTGACATACTAAACTCCTTCTGAAGGTCACTTATGGCACCCCTGTGATACTGGGCACAGAAGGAGCTCCAGGACACTTTAACTGTAGAAATGACCAGTGTACATAACCCAACAGTTGCATCCACTCATCCTGTAAAATAAACATATAATAAGACTTTGTTGAACCTTTTGGGCAAGAAAACCTCAAGGTGACAACTTCTTCAAAGAAAAAATTTATTTTGCCAGAATAAATAAAAGCAGCAAGCAGTCACACTCTGTCTTTAGTTGTTCACAGCAAGTAAAATCCAGGATGAAACCTGAGCACTGTCTATCTCTATGATTTTAAGATCATCAGCACTTGCAACTGTGAGGTCATCTGACTGGTCATACTGTTAGTCACCTTCAGCAGCACTGTCACGCTGCCAGACATAAGCATAGTTATTCAAAGGGTCTTCCACTGATTTGAAATTGGATTAGCAAGAACTAAACAGATTACCGAGTCAAGTACCAGGATGACAAGTTTAATCAAAAGCTAAGAGGCTTCGGCAGATGACCAAAATTCATCATAATACAACACAAGTAGTATTTTAGCACAGGGAGCCAGCTGGACCGGGTGCACGGCTATGGTGGAACACTGTCACTCCCCAGAGTCACAAGAAAATCCAGCTTTATCCAGAAGATGTGCTCTGCCACTGCTGCCACAGTGACAGTACAGAGATAAGTGAACACTCAATCATGGGTTTAACATAAATTATGTCTCAATAAGAAATCCTGAAAGACAGAAAAACACTCATGCAAAGGGGTAAAGATATTCTTCTCCACCCTATTCTTGCAGAAAAACTAAGGTAATTCTGAGCTAGCTGCTAAAATACACCTGAGTTCAGCTGCACTGCTTGATACACAAAAGCTGCAGCCACATCTAGCACCAATTGTGTCACCTAAAGTGAGCAGCAGGGTAGGCAATACAAACAGTAATGATGATCTGTACAGATAGGAGAGCAGGTATATAGAAGCAGAGGCATGTCAAAAACAAGACAAGAGTAGACAACATTCTTTAGGAAAGTTGCTGAAATCTTAATTTTCATGAAGCTTTTCATATTCAGGGTACAGGTCATTCCATTCAAAAATCAAGAACTGGTTTCTGGCAGCAACTCCATATTTATTTACAAGGCCAGATTATTTTTCTCTGAAGCATATGATATATGACCTCCCTCCCCATCTCTGTAACTAAAGACTTGCAAGGGTCAAGCCTGAACATTGGGTAGTTCTGAAAGGAGGCAGCAAGAGGAAAAAAATGAGAAGAAAAAAAAATAAATTCCTTTTGGCTTTTACAATTGATCTGGGGGCTTTCCACATCTTCAAGGATGAAGCCCTCAAAAGCCAACCCTCCTAGCTCTTCTACAGAAAAGCAAAACTTCTTCCAGAAAACATACTAGCTGGAAAAACCAAACCTACTCTTGATCAGCTTTAATAGCTCATGCAGAGATCCAAGTCATGCCTGAAAGACTCCAGGTTTTTGTTCTTCAAAAGCCTTTCAACACAAGTCACTGCAGGCCAACAGGTTACAGAAGTCCCGGTTAAGCATTCATTTACTCAATAGAGAGTAACTGGAGACAAGTTACCGGTGAAGGAGGTAAGTTTGTCTTTGTGGGATAAAAACATGCAAGTGAGCTGTTGGCACAAGTCTACTGCACTGCAGCAAGTACACGCTACCTTATCTCCAGTCATTTATGACTCCATAACCTCACTTATAGTTAAAAAAAAAAAAATAAGAGCTCGCAGTTTTACGTTCTGCTACAGAAACCAGAAAGATTCATATCTCAAGCATATCAGAATGACAGCTATAGCCAGAGCTCAGCTGTTTAGAGATATATAGAAAAACCTTAGTAAATGCCCTGCAACCCATGAACTCTTCAAATTACAAAATATATCTGAGGACAAAAGCAGTTTCCTAAGTTATAAAATTGGTTTGTTTTTTTTCCTCTGATACTGGATTTGCTTACTTAAAACTTAATAAAATATATAATGTAATATCTACTTTAAAAAAAACAAAGAAAAAACCACTTTCCACTGTGCAAATGGATAATCTATCTTGATGCATATGCATGCTTTAGAATTCCTTTCCTGAAATGTATCTTCCCCTGGTTCATATGCTAAAGTTGACTCTTGCATTTCTCCCTCACTTAAAAGTCAGTTCAAGAACAACTTTTAGAATGTTCAAGTAAAACTATTTGAAGATTATTGATTTTATTAAGAAAAAAAATAATCCTTAAGGCAAGCTCCATCCCACAGCCACCCTGAACAATGAGACAGTCAGAGGGGGTTGGTATTTATAGCAGCTTCAGTGCACAAGGCTTCGGGAGTTGTGTACATGCCAGAACTGTCGACCATTTCTCCAATAGGTGACACCACTCCATTGCTATGTACGTGGCTCCTCCTACAGCAGGCCCCGAGGGCAGCACAGATACGAAAGCAAATTTACTAACAAATTCCTTAAATAAAAGGGAAATATTGCTGTTCTGTATAAAGTTAATTTGTCCTGCCTCTTAAGTACTTGTCTGAGGCTTAAGGTTAGACAGCAGCTCTGAACATCACTCCATCACTTAGCATTTCATACAGACATTCAGAGA